>NW_007247372.1:531255-533600 GCF_000164805.1 Carlito syrichta
TACCTGGGGAAGGGGGGTACACCTCATCAACAAGGGTACCTGCACAATGAATATTTGTATGCCTGACCCTGAATTGTATCCCACAATTTTAAAATAAAAAATTTAAATGTGAAAACAAAAAGAAGGTAAAAATGAAAACAAAATAAAACCTAGACGGGAATCTTGATGTAACAAAAATAGTATGAGATTTTGTGGATGGACAAGACCTTTTACTCTTCTTGAAAACCTACTGTCAAAGAAGAGATGAGATAAAAACTGATTATAGTCCGGAGCACATGGCATTTTTGACCACATCAATCCAATGCCAAACAGAGGATGAATAAATGACAAAAGCAGTTGGAAATATTACTGTTCTCATTTCCTTCCCATGATGAATTTACTAAGGTCTGTTATTTCCTAGCTGTGTGCCAGAATACTTAAACTCATTTAAGTTCACTTTTTCACTTATAAACTTATGCTAATATCCTCACCTCTAGCAAAGGCTTAATGATCAAATGAGAGAATGCCTGTGAAAGTTCATTATAAACTGCATGGTTTTTTGTAGAAGTTATTATAACTCTTCATTCTGACATATTTTAGTTTTTGTTTTGAATCTTTAACTTTGTCTCTCTCATTAGATTATAAAGGAATGTAAGGACTAAAGTGCATTGTAAGTGACATAGCCTTATGTAAAATGATGACTTTTACTCTTCTGACATGTCCTAGTTGCCTTTTTAATGTTTTCTAACAGTTTCTCACTAAATTGTAAAGTTTTTGAGTACAAGAAATTTTTCTAAGGCAATCCTCATTTGAATAAGGGCCAGGTCCATAATTTGTAGAATATTCATTAAAATTACTTAGTCAAACATTTCAGCGGTATTTTAGATTGGATTCATTAGGGAGCAACCCTGAAATGGAGAGTAACATGCAGGAGGTTCAGTAGGAAGTCAATGAGAACGCTGGAGTCAAATATCTGTGGAAGGATAGGAGAGGAAGCATGGTTAAACAGAAGGCGAAGTTGAACAGCAATACCGTTCCAGCTAAATCATCAGCTTACACCAGAGAGCCGGAATCACTCTTCAGATTTGGAGTTAGAGGAACTTTAAACCCCCGTGTTGATCAGTATTTGGTTGCAGGCTCTCCCTTGGTGAGGGGTGACCTCAGAAAAAGCAGTTGTTTGCAACCAAGACACTGCCCACCCAGGGCTACTTCTGGTAGCACTCCCAATGCCTGAAGACGGATCTAAGGGATGCATTGTAGCAGGGACGGAAAGGAGGAAGGAATGGAAGGTCAGGTTACAGTCCAAGATAACATAACACTACAGATTAACGGTCGTCAATATCTGTCTGGGGACAGGGAGACACCCTTATCAACAAGGGTGCTTGAACGATGCATATTTGTATACCTAACCCTTAACTGTACTCCACAATTTTAAAATAAAAAATATGTTTATAAAAAAAAATCCTTCTCCATTCCATTTTCACACATACCCCTCTCCCACCTCCACCCTTCGCCTACCGACCTCTACCTCTGCCACCAACACACACAGTCTTAACACTGTGCCCTTAACGAAGAGTATTTTTACAGCTCCTGGAAACTGATCATTTGTGTGCCTTCCCTTTTAGTCATTTAAGATTTTTAGATTTTTCCCACTTTCTGATGGTATCAAAGTAATGAGATTAAACATTAAAACGAATACAAATGTCAAAACATTTTTTAAAGTTAAAATTTCAGACCTTTCCGTATTGCATTAATAGATGACTCAAAATATAACTTTGAAATTTTCCCTGAATTTAAAATGAATGATTCCTTTCAAAAATGTGACAAATGGAAAAGATCAAATGATTCTTAATTTCTGTATTAGCCTGTTTCGCATTGCTATAAAGGAATACCTGAAGGTGGGTAATTTATAAAGAGAAGAGGTTTATTTTGGCTCATGGTTCTGCATGACACTGGCATCTGCTGGACTTCGGGTGAAGCCTCAGAAAACTTGTAGTCATGGTGGAAGGTGAAGAGGGGCAGTCGTGTCACATGGCAAGAGTGGAAGCAAGAGAGTGAGAAAGTGGTGCCAGGTTCTTTTATTTTATTTATTTTATTTATTTTTATTTTATTATTATTTTTTTTGAGTTGGAGTCTCACTCTGTCACCCAGACTGGAGTGCAGTGACGGGCTCCCGGCCACCGCAGCCTTGACCTGCTGGGCTCCGCGATCCTTCCACCTCAGCCTTCCAAGTAGCTGGAACTACAGGCGCACGCTACCACGCCCGGCTGTTTTTGATTTATTGTAGAGATGAGGTCTGCCAAGTTGCCCAGGCGGGTCTCGTAACCCGTGGGCTCAGGCAATTCGGTGTCAGGTTCTTTTAAACA
>NW_007247372.1:533883-534976 GCF_000164805.1 Carlito syrichta
AATTCCGGCTACTTGGAAGGCTGAGGCGGAAGGATCGCCGGAGCCCAGCAGGTCGAAGCTGCAGTGGCCGGGAGTGTGCCACAGCACTCTATTCTGGGTGACAAAAAAAAAAATAAAAAAAATAAAAAATAAACAATCAAAACAACCAACTCTCGCGTGAACTAATGGAGTGAGAATTCACTCTTTACTATGCAAAAATGGCACCAAGCCATTCATGAGGGATCACCCCCATTACCTAAACACCTCCCTCTAGCCACCCGCTCCCCCACTTCCAACACTGGGGATTCCATTTCAACATGAAATTTGGAGAGGGCGCAAAATCTAAACTATATCAATTGTTCTCAATTATTCTTTCTTTGTATCGCTTTTAAGCTACTTAAAAATAACCTTAGACTTTGAAACATTTACATTTAATACAGGAATGTAACTGAGACACACAGTGCTGAATAATTGGGTTTTTCCCCAAAGAATCAGTATCACTACATTTATTTTCTATCAGTTGTATATACTTTAGATTTTCTTATATACAGATACCTTTGCTCTCACATAGATAAATATGCCCATTCTTTTATTCCACTCATACTGCAACGGACAGCAGGTAGCAGGCAAGAAAATATAAAAACTGTCCTTAAGAGGTGCTGTGTGTGTTTTCCTTTTTGTTTTTTCATCTTGGAGTACAATACTAGCCTTTCTGTCAGACTCAAAATCTTCTAGAAAAAAACTTCCTTCTGAAATCTGCACTTGCTACCTGATGATTATTTGCTGTTAAGCTCAAAATCTTGTGTCACTTGTATTTTTATTTTTTTAACTTCTAAAGCAATTAGAGTTGTGACTACTTCAGGTCTGAAAATGTTGATGGTTGTTCTACGAAACCACCGTATGGCCGACACACTAATGAAGCATCAGGGAAAGAAAGGAAGCATGAGTGTGAGTGTGGATGGCTTTCAAACTCTGGGGACGTCAACTAAATGAACAACAGTGCCATGTGCTCTTTTGAACTTTTAGTTTAGGGGAAACATCATAAGAGTTGCAGTTTGAGCCGGGCTCGATGGCTCAGCCTGTAATCCCGCGCCTTTGGGAGGCTGAGGTGAGT
>NW_007247372.1:534996-562976 GCF_000164805.1 Carlito syrichta
GGAAGGCTGAGGCGGAAGGATCGCCGGAGCCCAGCAGGTCGAGGCTGCGGTGGCCGGGAGCGGCCACTGCACTCCAGTCAGGGCGACACAGTGAGACTCCAACTCAAACAAACAAACAAACAAAAAAAAAGAGTTGTGGTTTGACTCTTCAAGAAGGCATGCCTTTCATGAACTTTAGGTTTTTTGCAGAAATTCTGAACAAGGCCACAACACGCCAAGCATAACTTCATCACTTCAGAATATAATAAAAGTATTTATGGCATAGAGAAGGGGGGATTTTAATGACATCATATCTAATATTTTTTCTGGCCCCTATTTTTTTCATCCAGGCTCCCACTGCTGATATTTCTTTATCTACAACCATGTTTTGTTCACTTCATAAATCCGAATCCTAACCCACTGGAATCCAACTAAAATGTCATCTTCTCTAAAGGCCCATTTCTATACCCCTTTCCTTCTCCAAATTTTCTAGCTCCTTATCTGAGTCTCTCTTATATTATTCATTCTTCTAGAAGTATTTATCCAGCGCCAACGGGAGTAGGATAGGCAGTCTCTAAAGTGACTTCTAGGATCCCTACTTCCTGCGATTCATGCCCCTGTGTAATCTCCTCTTTCCCTCAGTTGTGGGGTATACTTCATGGCTTGTTTCTAACAAACAGAATAAAGCAAAAGTGAGGGGTTGTCACTTCTGAAATTATATTACAGAAAGACTGAGGCTTTCATCTGGCTCACTCTCTCTCTTTCTGAGAACACCTGCTGCAATGCTGTGAGCTGTTCATAGAGAAGCCCACATGTCCAAGAACTCAGTCGGATAATCTGTGAGGAACTGAATTCTGTCAATAACCATGTGAGTAAGCTGCATCTAGATCCCTGGTCTACAAAAATTGTGAGATAGTAATTATCTGTTTGTTAAAGTTGTTTACTTTGGGAGTAATTTAGTAATAGACAACTAAAACATAGAGTAAAGCCCACCAATAGGAAGTTATCACAGCTTCTCCTGTCATTTTTACTCACATATCTTTTGCTCCTTATTGGATCATAGGTGCCTTGAAGACAGGATTCTTCTTTCATGAAATACAAAGTATGAACCTGACAGTAATCACAAACTGCCACCCAGACTACCAAAGTAAATCCTGCTCAATTTTCTCCCTTTTACATCCTCCTTCAATCACCATTTTTGCGCCTCACCACCCCAAAAGTGTCTATCAGAAGTAATCAAAGATTGTGAAATGCTATATCAAGGAAGGGCATAAAGGAAGGGAACTGTGAGGCTGGAAGAGAAAAGAAAACACTTAACCAAAAATGTTAAAGAAACTGGGAGAAAGGAGAAGCCCCTGGAGAATGTAACTCAACCAGCTGGAAGTAGAGAGGGTGAGTTGTCTGGATGTTTTGACAAGTAAGGTGCCAGGAAAATGTGTTTAGAAAGAAGACCAAGTAGCTATAATAAAATAGCCACAATAACACCAAATACCTGCTTAGACTGTGTTTCTTTAATTGCAAAATCATCCTACAACCCAATGGGCCTTTCTCAATAGCACTGCTCAGTCCATTCCACAGGTATTATTGAACTCACTCTGCCTTCATGGAACTTGCAATTGGGTTGGGAAACCTGAAGACAAATCAATAAAATATTAATTGATAATATAATCATATAGAATTATCTAATTGATTTTTTTTTCTTTTTTGCTGCAACCCACATGCTGCTTTTTTCATAAGAGAAGATAACATTTGTCGGATAAGTAAACTAATAAATAAGAACTTACATTTGCATGTTTTTGTAGGACCATTTGTTCATTATATAAGAAGTCTCCTGCTATATGTAGTAACTGTAGAGGGCTTCCACAACAAAGTACCATAGACAAGATAGCTTGAACAGCAGAAAAAATATTTTCTTACAGCTCTAGAGGCTGGAAGTCCAAGATCAAGGCATCGGCGGGGTCAATTTCTTCCGAACCCTCTGTCTTTCCTTGGCTTAAGATAGCTGTCTTCTCCCTATGTTTTCACATGGTCTTCCCTTTTTACAGATTTGTCTCCTAATTTTATCTTTTTAATAAATTCACCAGTTATATGGGATTAGGGCCCACCCTAATGACTGCATTCTGACTTAACTCCTTTTTTAAAGATCTTCCTGTCTCTAAATACTGTCACATTTGGAGATACTAGGGGTTAGGACTTCATCATATGAATTTTGGAAGGACACTACTCAGCCTATAATACCATATAAGGTGTAGTAATTTATCTCAGGCAATATTGACTAGTGGTTCAATGCAGATTATGGGATCAGACAGCCTGAAGTGGAGTACTGTGTGAATTGGGGCAACACAGTTAAGCTCTTTGTTCTTCAAGCTTCCACATATGTAAAATGGTATAATAATAGAGTTTTACGAATACTACATAAATTATTTCCCTTAAAGTTGTTAGAAAACTCACTGACACAGTAAGGATTCAATAAGAGTTAGCTCCTCATTATCTTATTCTAACAATGGGAAACTGATACATTAAAGGGAAAATGGTCTACCCAAACGTAGAAACAATTATTCAGTGACACCACAAAGGAGGAAATTCAATTGTCCTAACCCAAGTGTGATACTCTTTCTCTTCATCATTAGTCATGATTTTCTGGCAGAAAAGATTTACTTCTGTATATCTCCTAATGAAATGCTGGTTTATAATAGCTTTGAAGGTTGAATTTTGTTTTTCATATTCTCAAGATCAGTTTAAGGATGACTGCAAGAATGTACTCCCTCCAGTTAAGTAAACTACTAAAGCATCCTAATATATTTTTGCCTTCCTGCCTTCTTTCTTACCTTCTTTTGATGCATTTATTGAGCACCAGCTGTGTGACAGGACACGGGCTTAGTGCTGTACATGCAGGTAAGGCATAGTTCTTATCTTTAAAGGCCAAATGAGTACATCATTGTAGCACAGTGTGTTAAGAATGACCAGCAAGCCATGAGAAGGCAAGAAGGGATATCATGGAGTCAAATTAGGAAGGTAAAGAAGCTACCAGTAGGGCCACATTATGACTTTTATACATCCTAAGCACTTATGCCTTTGTGGGTCCCTTCCTTAATTTATATATTATATATTACATATTAAATATTGCATATTATATGTCATGGTAACTTATGACTGGGTTTGTATAAACATGAATATATTTTTATACATTAAAACATTTTCTTTGACCTAGAAGTTCACATTTCTTTTCCTGATTTTGAAAGAAATTAAAACATTTTCATAGGCCCCTAAAAGTATCGTGGGTGTTCACACTATGCCTACTATTGATAAGTTAATCCTGGCTACCTGAGGGAATGACTCAACTTGAATTTTGAAGGATGCATAGTTGTCCGGAGCAGTTTCTTGAAATTTACAAAATGTGCAAATCATCTGGGGATCTTGTTAAACTGTAATCAGTTCAGTATGTCTAGGTTGGAGTCAAGATGTTTGAATCCCTAAAAGTTCTCAGGTGATGTTAGTGGTATAAGGGGTCACGTCTTTTTTTTTTTTTTTTTTTTAGTTTTTAATTTTAAAGATGTGGGGTACAATTCAGGGTTAAGTATACAAATTTTCATTATGTAAGTACCGTTGTTGATGTGGTGTGCCACCCCTGACCCTGGCAGTTACCCACTATTGCCAATCCTGCCCCGCCCTCCCTTGGCAGTTTCCCATTATTGCCAATCCCTTTCTTATAGTATTGTAATAGCTGTTCAAGGTCCACTTACGAGTGAGAACATGTGAAACTTGGGTCTTTGCTTCTGTGTTAGATCACTCAGTATTATAGACTCTAAGTTCATCCAAGTTGCTGCGAAGTTCATAAAGCTATGTTGTCCAAGGTGGTAGACATTAGTTGCATGATACTATTTACATTTTAATATAAATTAATTCAAATTAAATAAAATTAAAAATTCAGTTCCTCCATTGTACTAACCACGTTTCAAGTGCTCAGTGGGCACATGTGGCTATGGGCCTTTATTAGGGCCAATATATGGCATTTCAACGATTGCAGAATTTTTAACTGGACAGAATTGCTCTAAAAGAAAAACATGGGGAAGAAAAAGAGATTCTAGGTAAATAAGAACGAGAAGAGACCAGGTAGGACGGGCCACATAGTTGAAGGCTATCAAAGCCAAGTAAAAGAATGTGTTTTGTGTAATAAAGCACTCTAATCTTCAATTGACTCAACTAGAAGAGAGTCTTCTCAACTCAGTCAGCTTCCTTACTTCTAGATGAACGATTGCTTTAGAATTAAGGTGCCCGTCCATGTGCTCTCAGGAGCTCTCTAGACAGAAGTTTAATCAAACTAACCCATTCAACTTCAGACTTCTGCTTAAGGTATCACGAATTTGAAGCAGAGATCCGTGAAACCAAAGATGACCCTTGTGGGCATGTGCATGTATGGTGTGTGCATGTGTGCATGTGAACTGGCAGCTTCATCCTTTGAACACTGTTTCGGCAAAGCTAAATGTCCTTTCTGAGGACAGTAAGTGAATAGTCCCTGTCAGCAGTCCTTGTGACTTCTATTGCTTGTTTTCTACATTTGTTCCACAGATGTGGTGAGCTGATGAAGTAGTTTTCATTTAGTGACTCATTCATTTAATTGAAACCTCTGTTCTTTTTCAAGTGTACAAAGTGAATCCGAGTCTATGAGGAAAATGCATTTGATCTAGTGAACATGTACAGAACACACCCAGGCATTTATGCTTCTGAATGCTCAAGTTCTAGGTTTTCATCTAAAGCTGGGACCTAACTTGAGAAATCTCAGACCACAAATCTTGGGAAACATACTTAACAACAAAACTAATCCTTAAATGTTGCTAGGGTTTCAGATTAGGTTAAACATGTCGCTATGCTGCTAATTGTTTTTGTGTTAAACATCCCACAATGATAAGGTGTACATTTTTTTTTCTCATATGGCTCATTAAATCTAGCACAAATAATGAAACCCAAAAGCCTTGTGCTTTGCAGAGTGTCAATTGAATCTGATCACTTTACAGTCCATAAGCTTTAAAGATTTTGAGTCAGGGTTGGCCCTGCTGGGGGAAAAAAAAAATCCAAAGGAGTATGATAGCACACTTTGGCTGCAGGACATGTGTGAACACAAAGAACACTCTTCTTTCAACTTAAAGTGCATCTGGCTGGGAACTTCTGCTGTAGACTCTCCAATTTATCACTAAAATACCTATGAAGAAACAGAACAAGATGAAAATTCACACCTCCCCCAAATGAAGATGATAGAAAACCTATCACTTGAATCTAGAAATTCCAATTACTACCCAGCTCCAGGTGCTAGATTAAGAAAAATACACTTGTAGTTTCACATTTTCCTTATTCATTAATCTGTGAAACAAAAAATAAATAGGGTAGGAAGTTATTTCACCTCTCCTCACAGTCTGGTCCCTGACAATCAACAAAACCAGGTAGATATTCCTCCATTTTGGAGGCAAAGAGAAAATGCTACCCCCCATAGCTTTTCTATATCTGTTCCAGGACTGGAATTGTACAAACCTGTAAGGAAGTAAGGTGAGTATGTACAAATAAATGTGTGTGTTTAGGAAGGGGGAAACTGAAAGCTAAGGAATTATATCAGTGAGTGTTTTATCCCCCAATATTAGGTATTGCAAATACAGCAATCTGTATATTTTTTGTATTACCAGTTTGATGGTTTACAGAACTAGACACAAGAATAAGAAAAATCTTATCCAGTGGTATTTCACAAGAATATCTGCTGGACACTGACAATTGGGTTACAAGTTCTAAATAACTGCCATTGTTTAAAACAGCATTAACAACATTGTTTAGAAAGAGAATGTGTGCTGGCTCAAATTGGGCAATGTGGAGAGAAAAAAAAGAAATCTATTGTCCCAACACTCTTAAGTTTTCCTGGATATCTTTTTTTTTTCCCCCTCATGCTATAATTGAAAAAGAAAAAGTAATCAGTCCCTCATGTTTATTGCAGCATGGTTCACAATAGCCAAAATATGGAATCAACCTAGATGTCCAAAAACAGATTAATGAATAAGGAAAATGTGGTATATATTTACACAATGAAATACTATTCAGCTAGAAAAAAGAATAAACTCCTGTCATTTGTAGCAACATGGATACCACAGGAGGACATTATTTTAAGTGAAATAAACCAGGAATAGAAAGTTAAGACCATATGTTCTTATTCATATTTGGAAGCTAAAAAAAGTTGATCTGAAAAAAGTAGAAAGTAGAACAGAGAATACTAGAGGTAAGAAGGGTCAAGGGAAGGGTGGCATAGGGAGAGATGTCTTATAAAGTATACAAAAAGCTGGTCTCGGTGGCTTAGCCTGTAATCCCACGCCTTTGGGAGGCTGAGGTGAGTGGATTGCCTGAGCCCACGGGTTCGAGACCCGCCTGGGCAGGCGAGACCTCATCTCTACAATAAATCAAAAAATCAGCCGGGTGTGGTAGTGGGTGCCTGTAATTCCGGCTACTCGGAAGGCTGAGGCAGAAGGATCGCCGGAGCCCAGCAGGTCGAGGCTGCAGTGGTTGGGAGCGGCCACTGCACTCCAGTCTGGGCGACAGAGTGAGACTCCAACTCAAAAAAAAAGAATGCAAAATTACAGCTAAATAAGAGAATACCTTCTAGTGTTCTAAATCACTGTAAGATAACCATAGTTAAGAGTATATTAAATTGTTTCAAATAGTAGAAAGAGCATATTGAACATTCCCAGTGCAAATAAATGATCAATGTAGAGATGATGGAATGCTAATTATCCTGATTTGATCACTATACATTGTATTATTGAAACATTACTTTGCACCCCATAAATATGTACAATTATTATATGTCAAATAAAAACACAAAAAGACGCTCTTAATATACCACATGAGCACTATTAACAATAGCAAAAACATGAAACCAACCCAGATGCCCATTGAAAATGGATTGTATGGAAAAAATATTGTATATATACACAATGGAATATTACATAGTCATAAGGAGGGACAAGATAATATTTGCAGCAACATGGATGCATCTGGAGACTATCTAACTAAGGGAACTATCACAGATACAAAGAACTGAATACTGCATGTTCTTACTCGTAAGCAGGCTCTGACCACGGGTCACGGGAGCACAAAGATGGGAACAACAGACACTGGACACTGATAAAGGAAGGAGGTACGGAGAAGGGATAAGTGTCACATAGCAATACATTGGGTATTAGGTCCACTATCGGGGGAAAGAGGGCCAAACCTCACCTGCATGCAACTTACTAATGTAGTAAGTCCTCATATGTATCCTACAATTCTAAACTAAAATAGTAGAAAATGTTGCATAAACAAGGACAAAGAAATATCATTATGAATATTGAGAACAATGAACTTATGAAATGATTTATAACAGAAACTAGAAAACATTTTTAGAAAGTCAGTTTCCAATAAGAACACACATGTGATAGCTCCCACTTAATAAAGAAGCTAAGTAAAGGCACGTGATGAGATAAAATAATGAGAACATAAAATATGAAAGAATTGCAAGAAAATTAAATAAAAACAGAATTGAAATCAATGTTGGGAGTATTAACGAGTAAAATTAAAGATTTAGAAGATGTAATCAAGCATGATGAATAGTAATTTGAGAGCCTTTCTAATTCACCGAAATGATTTTTGAGTGCACAATAAATTTCAGGTACTGATCTAGACATTGAGGTGTAGCAATATCTGGTAAAGATATCCGTTCACATGAAGCTTACATCTTAATGAAAATAAAGTCAACAAAAAAGTAAATAATAACCAAGTTAAGAAATTGATAAGTACTTCAAAGAAAATAAAATGAAAAAATCAATTAAAGACTGATACAGGAGAGACTATTTTAGATTGACTGGTCACAGAAGCCCCTCAAAGTGAAGTCTGAGTTTCTGAGTTGATCCTCAGTGAAATAATGCAGCAAGCCATAAAGAATTTTCAGGAAACCTAGACCAGGCATAAAGATAGTGAATGCAAAAGTCTTAAACTTAGACATATTCACACAATAAAAACAATAACAACAAAAAATCAGTTAAGAAAGTCAAAGACCCTGAACAATTACCAAAATACTATAAGAAAGGGATTGGATACTGCCAGAGTGGGGTTGGGGAGTAGTGATGCAACATCAAGAAGGGTACCTGGTCTCAAACCAGGCAAAGTAGGGACAAAAGGGAGACCCAAACTTTACCTGTATGATGACTACTTGTATACTTAATCCTGAATTGTACCCCACATCTTTAAAAAAAATTTTTTAAGAGATCAAAGAACAGAGACTCAACTAAAATATTACAATATACATTGTTTCTAGTATTGCTTAATTATGGAATATGATTCCAGAAATATGAGTTGAGTCCAAGCTCTAATACTTGCTAGTCATAGAGAGAAGAACTTAAGATGGATAAAAGAAATCAATTCCTGATGATAACATTTTAATCTTTGGATATAGTTATGATTGAAGCCTGACTCATCCTGAAACTTCCTAATTACAGGAGCCAATACATTTTCATTTTTGCTTCATTTCATTTGGATATAGTTTCTGTCATTTTCTATGTAAAGCTAATTGGAAGTATTGATATTACAATTTTTACATTTCATAATCAAAGAAATGCATACTATGACTGTTACTTCATAGTATAACTGTCAGTAAAATAAATGAGCATATGCTTTCTATGTCACCAGAGCAAATATCGTCAAATAAAAGATATTCTATAACAAAAGAAAATTATATTAAACACCAAAGAAAACATTAAATGCAATATATGAAACTTAAAAAGATCAAGATAAGATCTATTAGTTTTGATAATAAATGTGAATACTTGAAATAGTTCAATTTCAAGATGAGAACTCCTTAGGGGGAAAAAAAATGGCACTATCTAACAGTATACTATTCACAAAGAGCTATACCTAAAATAAAATGGCAAAAAGTGTTTTTCTAACTGTTTAGTAAACATTTATTAGAAAAAGGAAGCTAAAAGAAAGTGCATGTTGCTTACTTAAAGTAGATTTTGAGAACAAAAGAATGTTTTAAATGGCTCAAAGATGATAACTTTACATTAATAAAAGTGTCAAACTACAATTGAGCCATAACAACTATGAATTATCTGAATTGAATAGAGCATAAAATTTATCAATCAAAAACTTTTAGACAAATACTTGAAATGATACTTTTTATATATTTTCCTCAGTCTTTTATGATTCACCTGAATAAATATATTACTTGATTAATATTTTTAGTGACACTGAATTAAAATATTTTGAACTTAGCTTATTACAAATAGAATATACATTTCCAACAATCTATTAAAATATTTCTGTATTAGATTTGAATGATTACAGCAAGAATTTCCAAAATTCACAAATGGTATAGACTGTGTTCTCTGATGAAAAAAATTAAAATTGGATATAATAATAAAAGATTTGGATTGCCTGAGTCCGCGGGTTCGAGACCCGCCTGGGCAGCGAGACCTCATCTCTACAATAAATCAAAAAATCAACCGAGCGTGGTAGCACATGCCTGTAATTCCAGCTGCTTAAAAGGCTGAGGCGGAAGGATTGCCGGAGCCCAGCAGGCGAGGCTGCGGTGGCCGGGAGCGGCCACTGCACTCCAGTCTGGGTGACCGAATGAGACTCCAACTCAGAAAAAAAAAAAAAAAAAATAATAATAATAATAATAATAATAATAATATTAAAAGATTTAAACAAACAGCCAATTCAATAATTAGAAAATGGAAAACTTTCACAGGTAACTCTGGACTCAAAGTGGAAACAAAACAACATCTATAGAAAATTTAGAAAATTGCACCAATGAGGATACTACTCCTGAAGACTGTGTAAATGAAGTCAAAACTAGAGAACTTAAAGCTTTACATATTTCCATTAAGGAATTAATAAGAAATAATAGTCAAAATTGTATTTTATAACTTTACTTTGATAAAAAGCAATATGCAAGAGAAGTCTTTATCAAATCTATTCTAAAAAAACAAATAAAATAGCCAAAATTATAAATGTGAAAGATAATTTGACCACAAATACAACAATTTAAAGATTATTTTTAGACTATTAGTTATAACTCTAAGTCACTATATTTAAAACTATTATTTAAAAGATAGCAAAAATAACAAAAACAAATACAATTTTGAAATAAATATTTTAATTGCTGTGGTGAAAATTTTAAATGTGGACAAAAATTTTCTTTATGAAGCTCCTTATTATCAAGTTTTTGCTACCAATAAAATCTTTCAGACTTTTCAGGATCAGAAATGACAAAGTAGCATAAAAATAAAAACTATGGATATTTCTTTTAAATAAGTAGATATAACACTTTTAAATAAAATAATGATGAACCGAATGCAACAGTATAGTTTTTAAGGTCTACTACAGTGGACATGTAAGATTTATTCCTGAAAATGTGAGATTTGTTTTAATATTAAGAAGCTAGTATTAAGAAATAAATAAATTCAAAATTTAGAAAGTTCAAAAAATTTTACATTACTCAATGCTCATTTGAATGAAACTTATTTAGAAAATTGGGTCTAAGTGTGGCGATTTCTGAAAGAACTAGAAATTGACCTTCCATATGATCCAGCAATTCTCCTGTTGGGAATATACCCAGGATCTCAAATCATTCTACAAAAAAGATACCTGCACACGTATATTTGTTGCAGCTCTATTCACAATAGCAATAACATGAAACCAAACATGCTGCCCATCGAAGCTGAACTGGATTAAAAAAAAAAAAGTGGTACATATGCACAATGGAATATTATGCAGCCATAAAGAAGGACAAACATGGACTTTGCACAACTTCGATGGATTTAGAGTCAATCATATTCCGTGATCGATCACAGAAACAAAGAACAGAGTATCATATGCTTTCACTCATAAGCAGACCTTGAACAATTATCACAATACTATAAGAAAGGGATTGGTGGTAGTGGGAAACTGTCAGGGGAGGGGGGTGGGAGTGGCAGTTGAAGGAAACTGCCAGGGGAGGGAGGGGCACACCTCATCAACAAGGGTACCTGCATAATCAACGTTTGTATACCTAGCACTGAATTGTACCCCACATCTTTATAATAAAAAAGAAAAAACAAACAAAGTAATTTAAAAAAAAAAGAAAAAGAAAAGAAAATTGGGTCTAGAAGCCCTGGACCAGATGGCTATCCAGTGGAATTCTACAAAATATACAAGGAGGAGCTGACACCAATCCTACTGGAAGTATTCCAGCCAATTGAGGAAGACAGAATTCTCCCCAAATCATTTTATGAAGCTAACTCCACACTGACCCAAACTGGGTAAAAATCCAACAGAAAAAAAAAAAAACTACAGACCAATATCCCTGATAAACATAGACGCAAAAATTCTCAACAATATTCTAGCAAATTGGATCCAACAACACATCTCAAAAATCATCCATCATGACCAAGTAGGCTTCATCCCTGGGATGCAGGACTGATTCAGCATCTACAAAACTATAAATGTAATTAAATGCATCAACAGATGTAAAAACAAGAATCACATGATTATATTATTAGATGTGGGAAAAGCTTATGACAAAATCCAGCATCCCTTCTTGATAAAAACCCTCAGACACCTAGGTATGGAAGAAACATACCTCAAAATAGTAAGAACCATCTACGAGAAACCCATAGCCAGCATATTGCTAAATGAACAGAAACAGGAAGCATTTCCCCTGAAAACTGGAACAAGACACAACTCCCCACTCTAACCCTTCCTGTTGAACATTGTGTGGGAAGTCCTAGAACGGACAATTAGACAAGATAAGGAAACCGGAAGTATCCAAACAAGAATAGAGGAAGTTAAGTTATCCCTCTTTGCTGACAATATGATTCTTTTTAAAGAAATTTTTAAAATTTTTATTATAAAGATGTGGGGTACAATTCAGGGTTAGGCATACAACACATTGATCATGCAGGTACCCCAGTTGATGAGGTATGCCCCTCCCTCTCCAGCAGTTTCCCTCAACTGCCACTGCCACCCCCCCCCGACAGTTTCCCATTACTGCCAACCCCTTTCTTATAGCATTATAATTGCTCAAGGTCCTCTTATGAGTGAGAACATAGGAACTCTGTTCTTTGTTTTTGTGATAAATCACTGAGTATGATCAACTCCAAAACCATCCAGGTTGCTGCAAAGTCCACATATTTGTCCTTATTTATGGCTGCATAATATTCCATTGTGTATATGTACCACATTTTTTTATCCAATCCAGTTTTGATGGGCAGCATGGTTGGTTCCATGCTTTTGCTATTGTGAATAGAGCTGCAACAAACATACGTGCGCAGGTATCTTCTTTGTAGAATAATTTGAGTTCCTTCGGGTATATTTCCAATAGGGGAATTGCTGAGTCATGTGGAAGGTCAATTTCTAGTTCTTTCAGAAATCTCCAGACTGTTTTCCAGAGAGGTTGTACAAGTTTGCATTCCCACCAGTAGTGTAGAAGCGTTCCTTTTTCTCCACACAATCACCAGCATCTGTTGTTGTTTGTTTTATTAATTATGGCCATTCTTACAGGGGTTGGGTGGTATCTCAATGTGGTTTTGATTTACATTTCTGTGATGATGAATGAGGCTGAGAACTTTTTCATGTGCCTGTTGGGTGCCTGTATATCTTCTTTTGAGAAGTGTCTATTCATATCTTTTGCCCAGTTTTTAAAGGGACTGTTTGTTTATTTCCCTTTGGTGCATTTGAGTTCCTTGTAGATCCTAGATGTTAGGTCTTTGTCAGATATACAGTTGGCGAATATTTTTTTCCCATTCTGTGGGCTGTCTCCCTGCTCTTTTGATGGTTTCTTTTGCTTTGCAGAAGCTCGTTAATTTGATGAGCTCCCACCTGTCTATCTTATTTCTTAAGGTATTGACCTTTAGGGTTTTGAATAGGAATTGGTTCCCAGTTTCAATTTCCATAAGGGTGTCTCCTGCATTTTCTAAGATGCTTATAGTTTGAGGTTTTACGTTCAGGTCTTTGATTCATTTAGAGTTAATTTTTGTGTGTGGTGATAGGTAAGGGTCCTGTTTCAATCTTCTGCATGTGGTCAGCCAGTTTTCCCAGCACCATTTACTGAATAGGTTTTCCTCTCCCCGGTGGTTGTTGTTGGAGGCCTTTTCAAAGATGAGTTGGTTGAGAAATTGAAGCTTTGCTTCCAGAATCTCTGTCTTGTTCCATTGGTTTATGTGTCTATTCTTGGACCAATACCAGGCTGTTTTGATTACTGTAGCCTTGAAGTAGAGTTTGAAGTCTGGAAGTGTGATACCTCCTACTTTGTTTCTCTTGCTAAGGATTGTTTTGGCTATTCGTGGTCATTTATGTTTCCATATGAATTTCTGTATTGTCATTTTCAGGTCTGAGATGAATGATGTTGGCAGCTTAATGGGTATTGCTTGAATCTGTAGATTGCCTTTGGTAGGATGGACATCTTCACAATGTTGATTCTTCCTATTCATGAAAATGGAATATTTTTCCATTTGTTTGTGTCTTCTTGGATTTCTTTGAGCAGTGTTTTCTAGTTCTCATTGTAAAGGTCTTTCACTTCTCTAGTTAGGAAGATGCCAAGGTATTTCTTTTTTTCTTTCTTTCTTTTTGTGGCTATTGTGAATGGGATTGTGTTTTTTATTTGGTTCTCCACCTGCTTGTTGTTGGTATATAAGAATGCAACTGACTTTTGTACATTTATTTTGTACCATGAGACTTTGCCAAAGTCCTTTACCAGTGCAAGCAGGTTTTTGAGAATTTCTCTTGGATTTTCAAGGTATAGGATCATATCATCAGCAAAGAGAGATAATTTGACTTCCTCTTTTCCTATTTGGATACCCCTGATTTCCTTCTCTTGTCTAATTGCCTGGCTAGAACTTCCAACACAATATTGAACAAGACGGGTGAGAGTGGGCAGCCTTGTCTTCTTCCAGTTTTCATTGGAAATGTTTCTAGTTTCCACTTAGCAATATGTTAGCTGTGGGTTTGTTGTAAATGGCACTTACTATTTTGAGGCATGTTCCTTCTATACCTAGGTATTTGAGGGTTTTTATCAAGAAGGGACATTGAATTTTATCAAAAGCTTTTCTGCATCTAATGATATAATCATGTGGTTCTTGTTTTTACATCTGTTGATGTATTTAGTGACATTTATGGTCTTGCAACTGTTGACCCAGCCCTGTATCCTGGGGATGAAGCTGACTTGGTCATGGTGGATGATTTTTGAGATGTGTTTTTTGATCTGATTTGCTAGAATCTTGTTGAGGATTTTTGCATCTATGTTCATAAGGGATATTGGCCTGTAATTCTCTTTCTTTGTTGTATCATTACCCGGTTTGGGTATCAGTATAATGTTAGCTTTGTAAAATGATTTGGGGAGAATTCCATCTTTGTCAATTGCCTGGAATACTTTCAATAGGATTGGTATTAGCTCCTCCTTGTATGTTTTGTAAAATTCTGCTGGAAAGCCATCTGATCCAGGGCTTCTTTTGGTAGGTAGTTTTCATATGACAGAGTCAATTTCCTGGGTTGTTATTGGTCTGTTTAGTGTCTCAATGTCTTCTTGTTTCAACTTGGGTAGGTTGTGTGATGTCAGAAAGTCTTTCACTTCATCTAGGTTTTCAAGTTTATTTCCATATAGGTATACATAATAGTTTCTGATAATCTTTTGTATTTCTTCAGGGTCAGTTGTGATTTGATCTTTTGTATTTCTGAATTTGTTTATATGGGCTTTTTCTCTTTTTTTCTTGGTCATTCTGGCTAGGGGCCCATCAATCTTGTTAATTCTTTCAAAGAACCAGCTTTTTGTTTTGTTGATGCTTTCTATGATATTTTTGTCTTCCATATCCCATATTGGTCTCTTGTTTTTGTGATTTGAATTCTTCTGCTAAAGTTGGGATTTTAGTGATCTTCTCTTTCCAACTCTCTTAGGTGATTTGTTAGGCTCTCCACTTGTGATCTTTCCATTTTCTTGATGTGTGCTCCTAGCGATATAAATTCTCCTCTTAAAACTGATTTCGAGGACTTCCGGCAAGATGGCGATGGGGCAGCCTGGTCTATGAAACCCTCTGCAAAGGAGAATGCAGAGGGTCTCTGGCTCTCTCCCTGGGGGCTGTGGATCCCAATGTCAGCAGCCTGCTCTTCACACAGAGCTCAGCCGTTGCCACCGCTGGGGCATCATAGCATCTGGACAGCCACTGCAGCCGCAGACACAGCAGCCGCCAATGCTGGCCGTGGCCTCCATGGTGGCCATAGTACCTCGCGCCACCCATGCCTGAGGCGATCCACGACTTCAGTCCTTGAAGCCCCTGCAGGCAAGATCTGCTGGGATCGCTGCCACCTCTGTTGCCACTGTGACATCCTGCCAGCCATGGGTCTCCTCCCGTGTGCCCTGAGGCAAACTCCCATCTCAGCCTCTGCCCGACTGCTGTTCGGCTTCACCCCCTCTGGGGTGAGCAGCTAAGATAGCACCACCTGCTGGCAATTCAAGGTAACAACACTAAAACGGGGAAAAAGCTTAAAAAACAGACACAGGCCAGATTTGAGTGAACTGACAGTGATCCGAACTGTCCTTCACAGCAGGCCAGGGGCAACGGATCTAATCGTGAACTAATTTACCAGCTAGAGAAGACAGCTAGAAATCAGAGCTGAAAGGACATTGGACTTAAATGAAAAGTCTGAATGTGCTCGATTGGTTCTGTTAATGACTTAATTCTATTCCTACTGTTTTGTTCCTTTCTTTTTCTTTTCCTCTTCCTTTTCTTCTCTTTTCTACTCTCTGTAAGCCATATCTTTGTATAGAGGAACAGAAAACCAATAAGGTGGCTGGTTAGCTTGTATGTTAGCATCATTGTATGTTTTATTTTTTTTGTATGGGAGTTGGTTAGTCTGTAGCCGTGGTCTATTCTTTTTATCTGTTTCAATTTAGATCTCTCTTTCCATTTGTTGGTACACTCGTCAGTTTCCCCCCTTACTCCTCTCTCTATCCACCCCTATCATTCCCCCACTGTCTGCTCCATTCTCTTCCCTCTGCTAACCACATTTTATTTCAGGGAATAAACCTACAGCCCCACTGCACAGACAGATTCCAAGGCAGTGGAAAGTGGGTTTCAGATTATCCATACACCTGTCGGCAAATACCAGGACCTGCAGATAGATTTTAAATCATAGCTCCCCCATTAAGTAAATCTCAAAACTGCAAAAAGGACCACCCCCAACCTACAGTGCAACTCCAGAATTGAGCAAAGTAAGAGGGCATACATAAAGAATAGGAGATTGAACAAACAGAAGTAAAAGCAATCCCTCTACCCCTGAATAACAGAATTAAAGATGATGGTGATGTGGAGGGAAAGAAAAAGTAGGGAGGGGGGAAAAAACACACAAATGAAGAAAAACCAAAAGAAGAATATAGGTCTCACACAGACTGCTGGGAGATCAGACACTGAGAAAACAGATTCCGGAACACAAATAATGAAGAGACCCCAGAATGACTGGTCACATGAAACAAACACAGAAATCAAGACATTAATAGAGAGAATTTAAAAAATTGAGGAGAGACAAGAGGAAAATACGAAGGAGCTGATGTCAGAAATAACAGCAGTAAAGAATACTGTGATGGAAATAAATAACAAACTAATAAGCATGGAGAGCAGAATTAGCCAAGCAGAAGAAAGAATCTCAGAGCTCGAAGAACAAAACACAGAACTAACCCAAACTGTCAAAAGCATAGAAAAGAAGCTCAAAAAGACAGAACAAAATCTTCAAGAGATGAATGCCCACTTCAAGAGACCAACCTAAGAGTAATTGGCCTTCCTGAGGCAGAGAGAGGAACAGAGGTCACACTGGAACAAACATTTCATGAAATCATTCAAGAAAACTTCCCTCATCTCATCAAGGATGAAAAAATGCAAACGCAAGAGATTCAGAGAATTCCTACAAGACAACAAATGAGAAGACCAACTCCCAGACATATAATAATTTGCCTAAACAAAGTGGGTATAAAAGAAAAAATCCTAAAGGCTGCAAGAGATAAAGGTCAGACTACATACCAGGGAAGACCAATTAGAATAACACCAGACTTATCTACAGAAACTCTCCAGGCTAGGAGAGCTTAGAGCCCTATCTTCAAAGTTCTAAAAGATAAACAATTTCAACTGAGAATAACCTACCTAGCCAAGCTAAGCTTCATCAGTGAGAGAGAATTGAACTCTTTCCCAGATATCCAATCCCTAAGAACCTATGTTGCCACAAGACCACCTCTACAAGAAACACTTAAGAAAGTATTGAACACAGAAGAAAAGGAAAAAGAACAACAACGTTATTCACAAGAGTAGAGGCAAAAGATTAAAAACACACATGATCCAACTCTAAAACCAAAACAAAGACAACACACAAACAGGAAGAACAACAACTCTGTAAGAACATTATGATAGGGCTCAACTCTCACATTTCAATAATTGGTTTGAATGTGAACGGACTAAATGCACCACTGAAAAGACATAGAATGGCAAAATGGATAAAATATCATCAGGCAACAATCTATTGCCTTCAAGAGACTCGCCTCACTAGAAAGGTCACTCACAGACTCAAAGTAAGAGGACGGGAAACAAATTTTCAGGCAAATGGAACACAAAACAAAGGAGGAGTCATGATCTTAATCTCAGATAAAATACCCTTTAAGCTATCAAAAATTAAAAAAGATACAGAAGGTCACTACATAATGATAAAAGGTTCAATCCATCAACAAGAAATATCCATTCTAAACATATATGCACCGAACATAGGAGCACCAACTTTCATAAAGCAGCTCTTAGGAAAACTAAAAAAAGATATCGACTCCAATACCATCATAGTTGGGGACTTTAATACCCCACTCACAACCCTAGACAGATCATCAGGGCAAAAAATCAGCAATGAGATCCGAAACCTCAATGTGACTCTTGATCAAATGGACTTAATTGATACCTACAGAACCCTTCATCCAAAGACCACAGAATACATATTCTACTCATCACCACATGGAATGTACTCTAAGATCAACCACATACTTGGCCATAAATCAAGCATAAGCAAATTTAAAAGGACTGAAATTTTACCATGCACCTTCTTGAACCACAGTGGAATAAAAATAAACATTAACACCGACAAGGTCCCCCCAAAACCCATAAAGACATGGACACTAAACAGCATGATGCTGAACAACTCCTGGGTCAATGATGAAATCAAAACAGAGATTAAAAGATATGTGGAAACAAATGAAAATGAAGAAACATCTTACCAAAATCTCTGGGACACCACGAAAGCTGTAGTAAGAGGGGAATTTATATCCCTACAAACACATATAAAGAAAATGGAAGGATCACATATTAACAGCTTAAGAAGCCACCTAAAAAAGCTGGAAAAGCAAGACCATAAAAACCCTAATTACAGCCAAAGAATCCAGATCACCAAAATAAAAGCCCAAACCCAGGACATAGAACACAAAAAGATAATGCAAAAAATCAATGAAACAAAAAGCTGGTTCTTCGAAAGGATAAACAAGATCGATGGTCCCCTAGCTAGACTGACCAAGAATAAGAGAGAAAAAGCCCAAATAAACACAATCAGAAACACAAAAGATGAAGTCACATCTTATCCTGAAGAGATACAAAAGATCATTAGAGACTACTATGTACACTTGTATGGAAACAAACTTGAAAACCTTTCAGAAATGGAGGACTTTCTGTCATCACACAACCTGCTTAGGTTGAAACAAGAAGAAAATTGAGACCCTAAATAGACTAATAACAATCAAGGAAATTGACTACGTAATAAGAAAACTACCTACCAAAAAAAGCCCTGGACCAGATGACTTTCCAGCAGAATTCTATAAGACATTTAAGTAGGAGCTTATACCAATCCTACTGAAGGTATTCCAGACAATTGAGAAAGATGGAACTCTTCCCAAATCATTTTATGAAGTTAACATCACATTGATACCCAAGCCAGGTAAAGACCCAACAAAGAAAGAGTACTACAGGCCAATATCTTTGATGAACACAGATGCTAAAATTCTCAACAAGATCCTAGCAAACCGGATTAAACAACACATCTCAAAAATCATCCATCATGACCAAGTAGGCTTCATCCCTAGAATGCAAGGCTGGTTCAACATTTGTAAAACCATAAATTTAATTAAATACATCAACAGATGTCAAAACAAAAACCACATGATTATATCATTAGATGCAGAAAAAGCTTTTGATAAAATCCAGCACCCCTTGTTGATAAAAACCCTCGAACATCTAGGCATACGGGGAACATACCTCAAAATAGTAAAAGCCATCTATGAGAAACCCACAGACAGTATACTCCTAAATGGACAAAAACTGGAACCATTTCCCCTGAAAACTGGAACAAGACAAGGATGCCAACTCTCACCCCTCCTGTTCAATATAGTATTGGAAGTCCTGGCTAGAGCAATCAGAGAAAGAAGGCAATCAGGGGTATTCAAATAGGAAAAGAGGAAGTC
This sequence comes from Carlito syrichta, assembly GCF_000164805.1. Classification (NCBI taxonomy): domain Eukaryota; kingdom Metazoa; phylum Chordata; class Mammalia; order Primates; family Tarsiidae; genus Carlito; species Carlito syrichta. The sequence continues at coordinate 554,495 of NW_007247372.1, forward strand.
AAGCTATCTCTCTTTGCAGATGACATGATTGTGTACCTTGAAAACCCAAGAGAATCTGTCAAAAACCTCCTTACACTGATAAAGGACTTTGGCAAAGTCTCAGGGTATAAAATAAATGTGCAAAAGACAATCGCATTTCTTTACACCGATAATAAAAAGAAATCCAAATAAAAAGAACAATTCCATTCACAATAACCACAAAAAAAATGAAATACCTTGGCATCTTCCTAACCAGAAACGTTAAAATAACTTTGCAATGAAAACTCCCAAACACTGCTCAAAGAAATCAAAGATGACACAAACAAGTGGAAAATTATCCCATGCTCATGGATTAGAAGAATCAACATTGTGAAGATGTCCATCTTACCTAAGGCAATCTACAGATTTAATGCAATATTCATGAAATTACCAGCAACATTCTTCTCAGACCTAGAAAAAACAACACAGGAATTTATATGGAAACACAAACAACCAAGAATAGCCAGAACAATCCTCAGCAAAAAAAAAAGGAGGTGGTATCACATTACCAGGCTTCAAACTTTACTATAAAGCTACAATAATCAAAACAGCTTGGTATTGGTATAGGAACCGGCATATAGACCAATGGAATAGAATTGAGATTCCAGAAGCAAAACCTCAATTTCTCATCTTCGACAAAGCCTCCACCACCTACCACTGGGGAGAGGAGAACCTATTCAGTAAATGGTGCTGGGAAAACTGGCTGACCACATGCAGAAGATTGAAACAGGACCCCTAACTATCCCCATACACAAAAATTAACTCTAAATGTATCAGAAACCTAAATGTAAAACCTCAAACCATAAAAACCTTAGAAAATGAAGGACATACCCTCATGGAAACTGGAACTGGCATCCAATTCCTGAACAAAACCCAAACCCACAGGCCATAAGAGATAAGATAGACAAGTGGGACCTCATTAAACTGACAAGCTTCTGCAAAGCCAAAGAAACCATCAAGAGAGCAGGGACACAGCCTACAGACAGGGAAATAGTATTTGCCAACTCCAGGTCTGACAAAGGCTTAAAATCTTGGATCTACAAGGAACTCAAACTTGCTTAAAAGAAAAAAAAAAACAACCCCATTATAAAGTGGGCAAAAGTAATGAACAGACACTTCTCAAAGGAAGTCATCCGAGCAGCCAACTGACACATGAAAAAATGTTCAACCTCACTAATCATCAGGGAGATGCAAATCAAAACCACACTGCGATACCACCTAACTCTAGTCAGAATAGCAATTATCAATAACTCAAAAAATAACAGTTGCTGGAGAGGGTGTGGTAAAAAGGGAACACTTCTACACTGTTGGTGGGAGTGCAGACTAGTGCAACCTCTGTGGAAAACAGTATGGCAATTCCTAAAAGCTCTAAATATTGACTTCCCATATGACTCCGCAATCCCCCTACTGGGAATATACCCTGAAGAACTCAAATCACTCTATAAAAAAGATACTTGCACAAGTATGTTTATTGCAGCATTGTTCACAATAGCAAGAACCTGGAAGCAACCATGCCATCCATCAAAAGAGGACTGGATTAAAAAAACGTGGTACATATACATGATGGAATACTACGCAACCATAAAAAAGAACAAAATCATGAATTTCACAGCAACCTGAATGGAACTAGAGTCTATAATACTGAGTGATCTCTCACAGAAACAAAGATCTGAGTATCACATGTTCTCACTCATATAGTGGACCTTGAACATTCAGCATAATACTATAAGAAAATGACTGACAGTGGTGGGGAACTATGAGGGGGGAGGGGAAGAGAGATGGGATTAATGGTAGTAAATATCTGTCTGAGGACGAGGAGACACCTATTATCAACAAGGGTGCCTGAATGAAGCAAATTTGTATACCTAACCCTTAACTGTACCCCACAATATCATAATAAAAAATATTGATTAAAAAAAAAAAAAGACTGATTTCATGGCATCCCAGAGGTTTTGGTAAAATGTTTCTTTCTTTTCTTTTCTTTTTTTTTGAGTTGGAGTCTCACTTGGTCACCCAGACTGGAGTGCAGTGGCCGCCCCCAGCCACTGCAGCCTCGCCTGCTGGGCTCCGGTGATCCTTCTGCCTCAGCCTTCTGAGTAGCCGGAATTACAGGCATGCACTACCATGCCCAGCTGATTTTTTGATTTATTGTAGAGATGAGGTCTTGCCAAGTTGTCCAGGCGGGTCTCGAACCTGCGGGCTCAGGCAATCCACTCACTTCGGCCTCCCAAAGGTGCGGGATTACAGGCTGAGCCACCAATCCCGGCCTTTATTTTCATATGTTTCCAGGAGTCTTTCAATTTCATCTTTGATTTCAGTGTTGACACAGTTGTTATTCAGCATCATGCTGTTTATTGTCCATGTCTTTGTGGGCTTTGGGGAAATTTTGTTGGTATTGATATTTATTTTTATTCCATTGTGGTCTGAAAAGGTGCATGTCAAGATTTCAATCTTATGAAATTTGTTTATGTTTGATTTATGGCCAATGATGTGGTTGATCTTGGAGTATGTTCCATGTGACGATGAGTAGAATGTATATTCTGTGGTCATTGGGTGGAGTGTTCTGTAGGTATCAATTAAGTCCATTTGTTCAAGAGTCTCATTGAGGTTCTGGGTGTCCTTGCTGATTTTTTGTCTTGATGATCTGTCTAGGGTTGTGAGTGTGGTATTAAAGTCCCCAGTTATGATAATGTTAGCGTCAATCTCTTTTAAGTTTTCCTAGAAGCTGCCTTATGAGCATTGGTACTCCTATGTTAGGTGCATATATGTTTAGGATGGATATTTCTTGTTGATGGATTGGAGCTTTTATCATTATATAGTGACCTCCTTCATCTTTTTTGATTTTTGATAGCTTAAAGGGTATTTTGTCTGAGATAAAGATTGCAACACAACACCAGCTTTCTTTTGTGTTCCATTCACCTGAAAATTTGTTTCCCATTCTCTTACTTTAAGTCTATGAGTGTTCTTTCTGGTGAGATGAGTCTCTTGGAGAAAATATTGTGTTGCCTCATGATATTTTATCCATTTTCCCATTCTGGTCTTTTCAGTGGCGCATTAATCCATTCACATTCAGTTAATTATTGAAATATGAGGGTTTATCTTTGTCATGATGTTCTCATAGAGTTGTTTTTGTACTTATTTGTTTGTTGTCTTTCTTTTGGTTTTTTTGATTGTTTTATGTGTGCTTTTAATCTTTTTCTTGCACTCTTGTGAAGAACATTGTTGTTCTTTTTCCCTTTTCCTCTGTGTTTAATACTTTCTTAAGAGTTTCTTGGCTGGATGGTCTGAAGGCAGCATAAGTTCTTAGGAATTGGATGTCTGGGAAAGATTTTAATTCTCCCTCACTGATGAAGCTTAGCTTGGCTGGGTAGGTTATTTTTGGTTGAAATTGTTTACCTTTGAGAACTTTGAATATTGGGCTCCAAGTTCTCCTAGCCTGAAGTGTTTCTGTAGATAAATCTGCTGCTATTCTGATTGGTCTTCCCTGGTAGGTAGTCTGACCTTTTTCTCTTGCTGCCTTTAGGATTTTTTCTTTTATACCTACTATGTTCGGGTGGATTATTATGTGCCTAGGAGTTGGTCTTCTCATTTGTTGTCTTGCTGGGGTTCTCTGAATCTCTTGTTTTTGAATTTTTACATCATTAATTAGGTGAGGGAAGTTTTCTTGAATAATTTTGTGGCATGTTTGTTCCAGGGTGATCTCTGTCTCGCTTCTGCCTCAGGAAGTCCAAATACTCTTAGGTTCATTCTCTTGAAGTAATTGCTCATCTCTTAAAGGTTTTGTTCTGTCTTTTTTAGCTTCTTTTCTATGTTTTTAACAGTTTAGTTTCATTCTATATTTTGGTCTTCAAGTTCTGTGATTCTGTCTTCTTCTTGGCTAATTCTGCTTTCCATGTTTATTAGCTTGTTATTTATTTCAATTACAGTATTCTTTACTGCTGTTATCTCAATTATCAACTCCTTCCTATTTTCTTCTTGTCTCTCCTTCATTTTTTTAATTCTCTCTATTAATGTCTTGATATCTGGGTTTGTAGTATGGGACCAGTCATTCCAGGGGCTCTTCATTGTTTGCATTCCAAAGCTGTTTTCTCAATGTCTGATCTCCCAGGGATCTATGTGAGACTTATGTTCTTCTTTTTATTTTTCTTCATTTGTGTAGATTTGCCTCCCCACTTTTTCCTCTCCCCCCCTTCTTTAAATCTGTTGTGCAGGGGTGGTGGGGTTGCTTTTGCTTCTGTTTGCTCAATCTCCTATTCTTCCTTATGTGAATCTTTTGGCTTTGTTCAATTCTGAAGCTGGACTGTAGGTTGAGGGCTATATCTTTTGCAGCTTTGAGCTTTATTTGAGGGAGGAGCTGTGATTCAAAATTTATCTGCAGATCCCAGTGTCCACTGACAGGTGTATGGATATGCTGGATCCTGCTTCCCACTGCCTTATAATCTGTTCATGAAGTGGGGGTATTGGTTTGCTCTCTGAAGTAAAATGATGTACAAAAAGGGAATGAAATGGAACATGGAGGGGGAGAAGTGGAAGGTGGAGACAGAGGAGAGTAAAAGGGAAAACAGACAAAGGTATCCACTAATAAATAAAAATAGACCTGAAGACAAATAAGAGTAAGAGAAAACAGAAACAAAAACAAACAAAAAACAGGGACAACAACAAACAAACTAGGACATACAATCATACAGACACACAAGCTGACCAACCTCCTTAAGATGTACTGTTCCCTTACATAAACATGAGGTCTTAGCTCCCAAGACAAAGGTTGGGCAGAGCTGGGTGGGCAAGTCACTGCACATCTCTGACTGGTCACAGGGCTCCAGATGATCTCAGGTTTTACTGCAGCTGGATTCAACTGGGAGAGGTGGAGTGCAAGACAGCCAGGCGCTGTAGGTCAGCATGTCACTTATGCAGCTTGGACCTCTTTTTCTTTCTTTGTTCTTAGGTCCCAAGCTGGAGGTTGCACAGAGCTGGGTGAAGCTCATGGGGCAATGCAGGTCTCTGCCTGGTCTCAAGTTCCAGCTGTTCTCTGGTCCTGCTATGGCCAGGGGCAAGTCGGGGGATTTGGCATATGAGACTGCCAGGCGTGGTAGCGGCTTTGGGTCTGGTGGAGTGCTTCAGTCAGGGGTGGAGCATGTAGCTCTGGTGTGTGGGCACCTAGGGCCTCTGTGGGGTGGCGGCTTGAGGCTGGGGTTGGGCGCATCAACAAGGGAGGGGGCCCAGAGATCCAAGGGGTGGTGCCGAGGGCCTGCATGGGCGATGGCAGTTTGGACCTGGTGGGGTGCTTCAGTTAGGGGTGGAACACATAGGTCTGGGGGGCAGGTGCCTAGGTCCTCCACAGGGGTGGGACAATATAATTCTATACATCAAAACTCCAAGAAAATCTGTCAAAAAACTCCTTGCACTGATAAAGGACTTTGGCAAAGTCTCAGCATACAAAATAAATGTGCAAAACACAGTCACATTCTTATACACCAGCAGCAAATAGGTAGAGAACCAAATAAAAAACACATTCCAATTTACAATAGCCACACACACACACGAAAATTAAATATCTCAGCGTCCTCCTAACCAGAGAAGTGAAAGACCTTTACAAAGAAAACTACAAAACATTGCTCAAAGAAATCCAAGAAGACACAAGCAAATGGAAAAATATTCCACGCTCATGGATAGGAAGAATCAACATTGTTAAGATGCCTATACTACCAAAGGCATTCTACAGATTCAATGCAATACCTATTAAGCTACCAACATCACTCTTCTCAGACCTGGAAATGACAATACAGAAATTCATACAAAAACATATATGACCACAAATATCCAAAACAATCCTTAGCAAGAGAAACAAAGCAGGAGGTATTACACGTCCAGGCTTCAAACTCTACTACAAGGCTACAGTAATCAAAACAGCCTGGTATTGGTACAAGGACAGACATATGGATCAATTGAGCTGGATAGAGATTCCAGAAGCAAAATCTCAATTTCTCAATGAACTCATCTTCGATAAAGCCTCCACCAACAAACTACTGGGGAGAGAAGAACCTATTCAGTAAATGGTGCTAGGAAAACTGACTGACCATATGCAGAAGATTGAAACAGGACCTCTACCTATCACCATACACAAAAATCAACTCTAAATGGTTCTAAGACCTAAACATAAAACCTCAAATAATAATAATCTCAGAAAAAGCTGCAGACACCCTTACAGAAATCAGAGTAGGCAACCAATTCCTGATTAATACCCAATATCCATGTCATAAGAGACAAGATAGACAAGCGGGACCTCATTAAACTGAAAAGCTTCTGCAAACCAAAAGAAACCATCAAGAATGCAGGGAGACAGCCCACAGAATGGGAAAAAATATTTGGCAACTCTATATCTGACAAAGGCCTAATAACCAGGATCTATAGGAACTCAAATATGCCAAAAGGAAAAAAAAAATAGCCCCATTAAAAAGTGGGCAAAAGACATGAATAGACACTTCTCAAAAGAAGATATATGGGCAGTCAACAAACATATAAAAAAGTGCTCAGCCTCACTAATCATCAGAGAAATGTAAATCAAAATCACATTGAGATACCACATAAACCCAGTTAGAATGGCCATCATTAATAAAACAAACAATACAGATTCTGATGAGGATTCAGAGAAAAGAGAATGCTTCTACATAGCTGGTGGGAATGCAAACTAGTGCAACCTCTATGGAAAACAATGTGGTAATTTCTAAAAGAACTAGAAATTGAACTTCCATATGACTCAGCAATCCCCCTACTGGAGGAACTCAAATCCCATTCTACAAAAAAGATATCTGCACACACATGTTTATTACAGCGTTGTTCACAATAGCAAAAACATGAAACCAACTGTGCTGCCAATTGAAACTGGAATGGATTTTTAAAAATGTCGTACATATACACAATGGAATATTACGCAGCCATAAAGAAGGACAAATATATGGGGTTCATAACAACTTGGCTGGATTTAGAGTCTGTAATACTTAGTGACCTATCACAGAAACAAAGAACAGAACACCATATGTTCCCACTCATAAGTGGATCCAGAACATTTACCATAATAGTGTAAGAAAGGGATTGGCAACAGCAGAATACTGCTGGGATGGCAGAGGGGACACAACATCAATAAGGGCAAGTGCCCTGATCTCAAACCAGGCAAAGTGGAGACCAAACTAGGGCTCAAACTTTACCTGTACAATGTCTACTTATATACCTAATCCTGAATTGTACCCCACATCCTAAAAATACAATATAAATAAATAAATAGAATATTAGAGGTGAAAAAGAAAATAAAATTGGGAGGTCTAGAAAACATACCCCAAAATTATTTTAAAATATTTATCAAAAGCCAATAACCATGTTATCTTACTGAAAAAATGAGAAGTACATTTTTATTCTGTTAAAATACCTCAAACAAATAGAAATCAACTATAATTGTGCAATAATCTATATTTCCAATAAAATTAGAAACAATATGAAGATGCCTCACAGTAACTATTATTTAATTTTGCAATGGAGTCACTAATTACTGTAGAAATGTGAGTGTAATTAAAAAGTATATTTGTGGGAAAGAAAAGACAGAAAGGCAATTTCTTGTGGCTTACATGATGACACAAAGAAAACACATACACAAAAGTTAACCATATTATGCTTAGAATAAGTCAGATAATTCAGTAAAGTGAATATTATGAGACATATCACACACACACACACACACACACACACACACACACACACACAATTAATAGCTTCTCAGAGTGACATCAATGAAAAAAGCAGAGTAAGAAACTCAAAATTCTGTCCCTCCAGGAAAGCATTAAAAAACGGGCAAAACTTGTCATAATCAACTTTTTCATTACACTGGAAACTAATCAAAAGTTTACAGCAATTAAGGAAACAATCAGAAGAAACAATTGAATCTTAGAAAGAACAGAGAGCTTTCAAATGTTTTAAATTACTCTGGTCTGATCTCTACTTCCCAGCTTAATGGTGACTGTGAAGATAGCAGTTCACATTCTTGGCACAGGTACTAATACTAGAGGAAACAAAACAATCCTCATTTGGAAAAAATGATGGTTGCTTGTTTTTACTTATCTGGTTGCTTCTCAGAAGAACAGCTTGAAGGTCCTTTATCTGGTAATTTCTCACCTAATTTGAGGTGGTTACCCAGGGTGTGGTTGTCAAAAATATTTAAAGGAAAATATATTAGTTATAGTTAACCTGAGCAGTATATAATAGCTGCGATTAGTAATCAACTAACCAAAAACCTTAGGAAAAAATACTGAGGAATGAGATGCTCTGGGGCATAAAGACTTTGAAAAGCTCTGACAGATTCCTGGGAATCTAGAAAGCAACGTGTGTACCTAAAACTGTTCACATGCTCAGAAAATACTTGAGAAAACCCCAAAGTCTTTTCTCTGCCTAATTGTATGTCTTGGCACAGCAGAAG
>NW_007247373.1:0-688 GCF_000164805.1 Carlito syrichta
TAAAAGGAAATTTAAAAGAAACTTTATTTATTTTCTTATTACAAAAGAAATACGTATCTATTGTAGAAATGATAGAAAATACAGACGAGTTAAAAAGTAAAAACAAAAAACCCTTGAATCCCACCAACCAGAGATAATCACTATAATCCCCTTCAAATATACTCTTCTAACTGTGTATGTCAAGTATACATACCTTCATTTAAAAATATTTAAATAAACTGTTAAATTTGAGAGTAATTTTAGGTTTATGGAAAAGTTGCAAAGGTTGTAAGGAAGTTCCTGTATACCTCTCACCCAGTTTAATGCCTGTTTTTTCCCCACCTAACCTGTCATGAGCACTTTCCCATGCCAACAAATATTCATCTCAACATCACTTGTAACAATAAGATTATGTTGAATAGTCGTGATATGGTATAATTTATTTAGCCAATGGATCAAAGAGCTAAATATAAAACCTCAAACTATAAGAACCTTAGAAAATGCAGAAGACAAACATATGGACTTCACAGCAACTTGGATGGACTTAGAATCTATCATGCTCAGTGATCTATCACAGAAACAAAGAACAGAGTACCATATACTCTTACTCACAAGCAGACCTTAAACAATTATCATAATACTATGAGAAGGAGATTGGCAGTGGTGGGAAACTGCCGGGGGGGGGGGGGAATTGGCAGTTGAGGGAAAC
>NW_007247373.1:708-31001 GCF_000164805.1 Carlito syrichta
GCTGGCCGGCTTGTCGCCGGGAGCCCCGTGAACGGCCTTAGGCGCGCAGAGACGGGGGAGGTTAACGCCAGGACACGGTTTCGCTAGCCCCGCTGTCCACAGGCGAGTCGTTTCAACTTGCCGTCAGTGCCCGAAATTGCTGTCGAGATGTTTGGCATTGGGGGCTCATTCTTTGGGCTCTGGCGTCCAGCCGACAGCCCGCTCGGGCCGGCCACATTTCCGGGGCTCCCGTGGCCTGTGGCCCGCCGCTACCACCTCAGAGAGCCCTGAGCTAACCTCTAAGCGCTGCTTCTCCTCCCTCCGCCCCCCCATGACTTTGCTCCTGGGGAACATCGGGCAATGTGGGGGAGAGGTTGGGTCGTCACAGCTTGGGGTGAGGGGTGCTCCTGCCATCGTGGGGGTAGAGGCCAGGGGTGTCGATAAACACCCGGCAGTGCACCGGACAGTCCCTACAACAGTAAATACTCTGGCTCCAAATTTCTGTAGAGGCAGGTCAGAGCTCCACATTATGCAAAGAGAAGTGGGTGCTCAGTGCCATGCTGTCAAGGAGATGTCACTCAGACGCTCCCACTAGACTGTCCCAGGCCTCGCCTCAGACAGGGCCGGTTTCCAGGCGCCAGTGTCAGGACTTCCTGGTGCTTTGCGATATGGCATGGACTACACCCTGAGCCGTTCAGATAAAACAGATTGTGTTTGCCATGATTTTAGTCCTGCAATGACCCTCACGCTACCCCACCCAACCTCGGCATTGCGATTGCCATACTGCATAGCTCCTGTGCAGAGCAACTGTTTGACAGAGAATGATGTGAACAGCACCCTCTGCAGTTGTGCAGTGCACGACCTATGCGATGGTCCACAGCAGCTTCACTCCCAGAAGCCAGGGATCTTGCCTCGTCCTCACAGCAACCTTTCCTAGTTTTCTTCTTGGCAATGCCCACATTTAGAAGCCACAACAAAGTCGAGTGATTGAGGGCCAGGCATGCACTAGAAAAGGGCTCTCACTTTCAGCCCAAGGGCCATAAGCAGCAATGGAGAGGCCACGGAATTTCTGTCCAGGGTTCCTGCTCTTAAGCCAGGAACTTGGTCCTTCCATAAGAACTCCCTTTCCCCCCATTCTCCTCCCTTCCCTTCCTGCCAATGTTGATTGTAATGCAAAGCTGTGAGCTCATAACTGGGTTGGGCGAGGCCTCTGAGCAGATAAGGGCAGAAACATCCAGTTGCACAGACATCGTGCAGGAAATCAAGATAAACTTAGAGCAAACTGTTTGCAGTGGGATCAGCTCGGCTGATGTTAACAGGTGATACGATGGAAAACGATCCGCATCAAAACGTAAGGGCAAGTGTGAGGCGCAGCAGAGCAGGCACCGGCACTCTGGCCACGCTGGCTCCGGGGCCGGCTTCCTGGATCAGAAGCTGCGCTCCCTTGCTTGCTAACTGTACCATTTTAGATATGGGACCCAAGTGTTTCTGCCTCTGTTTCCCCGTTGGTGACACAGAAAATAATTCCTGCCCCAGAAGGCTGAACTGGGAATGCTAGCAAGTTAGTATACGCAAGGTGATCGGACTCATATTTGTCGCAGACTGAAGGTTCACTAGGCATGAGCATACAAGTTAAACAGGTGTTGGGGCTCCCCCCTGCCCCACTACAGATCTTCTCAGCGTCCAGGACACACTGGTGTGGACTGCTACCTTCCCTGAAGCAGCAGCAGGGTAAAGCATGTGCCATTCCCTAATCTTACCTGACCGCTGCTTTAGACCGGCCCTGTGGACAGCAAAGCCTGCAAAGGAGGTGGATGTGCAGGCACCTTGTTTGCAAGGTGCAAGCCCAGGGCCAGCAAGGAGAGAGAAAAGCCAGCCAGGCAGAGGACAGCGGGCCACGGCGATGCCTTTCCCCAAGGGCCGCTCTCGGGTGTGCTCGGCCTGCCGGGTTTCCCACAAGGGCCGCAAGGAGGAAGTCCTCCGGAGTCCCCAAAGAGAAAGAGACTGAAGCTGCCCGTCTGTCTCCCGCGTCCCATGGGTCACGCTTCCCCCCGCAAGACGCTCTCTCCACCTGGTGTGTCACCTGGCCCCTGGCAGCCCCTCCAGATTTCAGAGGTGATGTGACCCCGCAAGGTAGAACACCAACCAGAGGGAGGAGGGAGGGGACGGACGGCCAAGGGGTCTGAGGGCACGCGGGCTCGCTCGGCTACCGCCATGGACCCGTGCAGGGGACGTCTCCCCTTAGGAGGTGCCTGGCCGCGTGGGCTTGCAGCTGCCCGGAATGGCGCAGAGAGCTGCACTCCTGCACCCTCACCTTCGAGGAACTTGCGGTGGGGCGGGTGAAGCAGGTGGCCTGCAGACAAGCCCTCACGACTGTGTGCACAAAGGTGAGTGTTCCAAAGAACCTGACCTGGTGTGGAGGGGCCAGGGAGTGGCGTCTGAGGTGCTGAGGCTGGACGGGTGGGGGGTGAGCAGCCGAGGAAAGACGGAGTGAGCGTGGGATAGGCCGTGGGACCTGGGGCCAGCGGGGGCCACGGGGTGGATCTGCTGGCTCAGCTTGTGTGCCCTCGGGCCACCATGGCCACGTGCCACCAACGGCTGGCTTGACGCAGCAGCACTTTCTTCTTCTTCGGGTCTGGAGGTTGGAAGCCTGAAATCAAGGTGCCTGCAGGGCCACGAGGGCTCTGGGGAGGAGCCCCCTTGCCTCCGCCGACGTGCTCGCCGTTATGGACCATCCTTGGCATTCTCAGCTGGCACGGCACCACCCCATCTCGGCCTCCATCTGCCCGTGTGCCTCTGTGTCCCTGCTGACAAGGGTGCTGCTTTTCTCCAGTATGGCCTCAATGCTGATTACGTCTAATTGCAGGCAGTGATGCTGACGACACCTGCAGCAGCCCCATTTCCAAATGAGGTCGCATTCGGAGTTTCTGGGAAGGGCGTGAATTTGGGGCTGTGCTGTTCAGTCCAGGACACAGCAGGATGGTGTGAGCAAGACCCAGCAGAAGAAAGTGGAGCCGAAGAGGACGGTGGGAGGGGCTGGAGCGTCTCCTGAGGACAGACTCAGCAAAACGAGGCTGGGAGGAAGGAGGGATGGCCCGGCGCGGAGGCGTGCTCGTGCCGGACTTGTGCCACCCTGTGGCGCAGGGCGTGGAGGAGCCTGAGCTGGGCCAGCTCACCCGGGAAGGCTTCAGGACGGCTTTGGCATCCGAGCCTGGTCCTGAACCGGCGACAGATCGGCAGGGCAGGTGCGATGGACGCGCCAAGTGGCTCTGAAGGGTACCAATCCAGGGACAAGTCGCAGGTGGGTTGGCTCCACGAACGCTTCCAGTTTGGTGTCAGGGAGGTGCCACGGTGGAGTCGGGAGCAGTGCAAGAGGGGCCCAGAGGTCCAGGAGGGGGTCCCGTGTGTGCACAGACCCGCCTCGGCGGCCGGCGGGCTGGGCCGACTGTCTCTGAGCTGGACCTAGCACGAACGGAGCCACGGTCCTGTGGCTCTGACTCGAGACGTCCCCGAAGGCCCCCACAGCCCTGGCCACTTCTGGAACCTTTCCTAGAGGTGGGTTTCTGAGACAGGGCCGCAGAGGAGTGCTCCTCCTCGGCCCTGGTGAGTGGCCGAAGCCTCCCCGGCCCTCCCGCCCCGGCCCTCCTTCTCCAGGGCTTCAGGAGCCACCGAGGGGGCAAGGCAGAGGAGGGCTTTGCCGGAGAATGCTGGGGTCGGAACTCGGGGAAAGAATGTCGACGATGAGAGCGTTCTGCTGACACCACTGGAGATGTGAGTGGCTGGAAGCTGCGGGGGATTTTAGATGAAAAGAGCTTCCAAAGACACTTCTTCAAGGTCAGTGACAGAAGGGTCCAGGCACTTTCCGCACCTCCTGCCAAGAATTCCAGAGGCCAGGACCCTCTTCTGGGAGCCGAGGTTGGAGCGTTTCCCATGGAGCCCCCTGATGGGGACAGATTTCGTCTCTACCCACATTTTCCTCTTCTAGAATCCGAAACCAGGCTGGGGGGGTGGGAGGGGAGATTCCAGCCTGAGAAACAGGCGCTGAGACAGGCAGACACGGGCTTGACTCCCAGCTCCCCCCTTCGAAACGGTGGGATCGTCGGCAGCTGACTTAATCTCTCGGAGCTTGTTTCTTCACCTATGAAAGCAGATGTCAAGATGAATCAAGGCACGGGGGACCATGAGCATCATTTTCCTCGTGTTCTCAGCTGGCAGGGCCACCCTCTCCTGTTGTTTTATCTCACTGACCGCCTGTTGAGTCACTTCTTCAAAATGGGGTGTAACTGTGGATGTGGCGCTCACTACCAACTAGGACAGGCCGGTCAGATTTTATCTATCATCTATACATCGATCCACCCACCCGCCCATCCATCCATCCATCCACCACCCATCCACCCACCCACTCATCCATCCATCACCCATCCACCCACCCACTCACCCACCACCCATCGATCTGTCCATCCACTCACCCACACATCAACCCATCCATCCATCATCCATGCATCCATCCATCTATCCATCCATCCATCCATCCATCCATCTATTCATTTATTCATGTGACAAATAGAAATTAAAAACTACCACCTGTAGGTCACTGTCATAGGCACTGGGATTCAGCAAGGAGCCAGAGTCCCATGGAGCGTGCATTCTGGTGGAGGGAAAGAGAAATAATCAGATAAATATATAGCATATCAATTAATGATAAGGGCCAAACATAAAACAAAGCAGTGGGTGGGGCCAGAAGTGCCAGGCAGGGACACACGGAAGCACAGGGGCAGCATCTTCAATAGAAGTGTCGGGGAGATCTCCAAGTAGGTGACCTTGAAAGGCAAGAATAAAGCCAGGCAGAAGTGCCGGGAAGAGAGGGCCATGTAGAAAGAACAACAGATGCAAACGCCTTGGGCAGGGGCAGGCAACCGCCACGAGGGAGCACAGCTGACCTGCAGAGAAAGACGGGCAAGGGCAGGGGTGAGGTTGGGAAGGTGTGAGCCCATACGTGGAAGCCCGGTCGACTGTGGCAAAGGCTTGGATTCTATTCATGGTGAGATGGGAGCCATCATGTTAATCATCTTTTTCATGACGAATATTCCCTGGGCTTTTACTAGGGGCTGGGCATGGGGCCAAGCCCTCTACATACATTTAACACTCGCAAGAACCCCATAATGTGTCCACCGTGACTATCCCCGTCTTACAGATGAGGAAGCTGGAGTGGGCAGCCCAGGACTCAGCCCAGAAGGCCCGGACTCCAAACCCTCCTTTAACGTAAGTCGCTTTTCCTATGGTGCCTCCAACTGCCCAACTTACCCTACTGTTATCTAAAGAAGCTACATAAAAACTCAGGGGGAGACAGAGGCAGAGTGTAGTGATGCAACCACAGGCTCCCAAGTGCCAAGGGTTTCCAGGAACTTGGAGAGAGGCATGGCATGGTCCTCCTCCGCAGCCTCCAGAAGGAACTTATCCTGCTGACACCTTCATTTTGGACTTCTGACCTCCAGAACCATGTGCGAATACATTCCTGTTTTTGAAGCCACCTATTTTGTGATAATTTGTTTGGTTGGGTTTTGTTTTGGAATTTTTGTAATTTGTTTGTGATTTTTTATCCTCATTGTTTACTTATTTGTGTTTCCTGGGTTTTCTACAACAAATATGTGTTATTTGTGATATTTTAAGTTTTCCTTTTTTTTTTATTTAGCACTCAGGAAAGGCTTTATTTTGGCAACTCTTGCCTGCAACATTGTAGAATCTTGCAGGTAGTTCTCATTTGCCTGAAATGATCTCCTTGAAAATCAGTTGTTTCCCTTTCCAGGGGACACCTGAGCTCCCTAGTCATTGCTTGTCTGTGACAATTTGTTATGGCCGCGCTCGAAAACCTGGACAGCGGTGGGCAGAGCAACGAACCAGCCCTGTACTTAGAGTCCGGCAGCCCCATCTGAGTCCTAGGACTGCACTTCCTGGCTGTGTATCCTGCACAACTCCTTGACCTTTACCCAGCCTCACTGTCCCCTCTGCGGGACGCGCACACTGTCCACTGGCTCCTGGGGCGATCGTGAGAATGCAGTGAGGACCGAGACAATGCAGGCAAAGCAAGCCCCCGCCGGGCAGAGACTGGGTTCGGGGGACAAGGCCGTGTGCTGGAACCCGTGGTGCTCAGGACCGAGGTTGGGCACAGCAGCTCCTGGGCGTTTGCGGCTGAAGTCTCCAGTGTGGGGCTCCCTGACATCACCTCCTGAAGGAGCGGAGTCCAGCTCCTGGGTCGGGCAGAAACCACCGTTTGGAGAGTGAGTCCAGGGGACCTGGCACTGGGATATTCCATCATCATGTCCCGCCGGGAGCCTGGGCGTGTGTGTGGGAGAGCACCGAATGCCGGGGAGGCTTTGGGCTTCAAAGCCAGAGAAAAGGCAATTACGTTTATGGTGGACTTAGCCGGGAAACGGTAAACCTAGGACGTTGCCTCTGTACAGTAGACTCTTTTAGCGCCATCTGAGAACACACGGAACAGCCTGAGCCCTGGTTCCAAAACCATCTCTTACAAATAAGTTTAGTCTAGACAAGGTCACCGTAAACTTCCTGCCACCCTGGGTCTTCTTGTGTCACAGGCTGGGGGTATGCCCAGCGATAAACCCAAATATTCCAAATCTTTGACCTCCAGCTGCACCCCTACCCCACCCTGGATCTGGCTCCCTTTAAGCCCCTCCCAAGTGGGGAAACTCAGGAAGAAGGCTGAAGACGGCGTGTGGCACAGCCCACCAGAGTGGGCCGGGCATGAGGATGTCTTGGCCGCCCACTGTACATGGAACCCACTTGGGTCCCCACCGTTTTAATTGGTGAAACTAAAGCTTAAGCAACCAGAATGTTACCTTGTGGGCCACGGACCAGGTGCAAACAAGGTCATTTTGTCATGATAAAGGAATAGACTTATCAAGAAGATATAGCAATCCTAAACGTTTGTGCTCCTAATAATAGAGCTTCAAAGTACCCGAAGTAAAGTCTGACAGAACTGCAAGGAGAAACAGATTACAGTGGTAGTCAGAGACATCAGTGCTCCCCTTTCAATAGCTGACAGATTCTGTAGACAGAAAATCAGAAAAGAAACAGTACACTTGAACATTATCAACCCAACTTGACCTAATTAACTGGAAATAACCCAAAAGTCCATCCACTGGTGAGTGAATAAGCAAATCATGGTATATCCAAACCACAGAACACTGCTCAGCAAAGGCATAAACTATTGATCACTCAATGACATGGATGAATCTCACAATACCTAGTGAGAGAAATGAGCCAAAAAAGAGTATCTGCTATATGAATCACTTACATAAAGCTTCAGAACATGCAAGCTAATCTATAGTGATGGAAAGCAGATCAGCATAACCAGGGAGGAGTGTGGGACGAGGGATAGGGCGGGGTCACCGAGGAGCACGGGGAAACTTTGCAGGCAGGTAAGTTCAATATCTCGGTTGCGGTGATGATTTTAAGGCCCATGTGTCATATTTGGCGAAATGTGTCAAATTATGCTATTTACATGCAGCTTGTTCTATGTCAATTATACCTTGATAAAGCTGTTTTTTAAAAATGTCTTAAGCTGTTCAGAAGGCAGGGAAGAAAGTCTCTACTTGGAAACCTTGCTTGGAGACTGCACAACCTGCCTGGTGCCCAGGCTCATGCATTCTGCTCCTGAGACATTGGTGAAAGGTGCCAGACACACAGCTCAGCATTCTTGGTTTGAAGTCAGCATCTCTGGGAGCCCAAGGAAAAGTGCTAAGTGTTCCCACTGAAAATCCCTTCTCGGCTGGACTCGGTGGCTCAGCCTATAATCCCAGCACTTTGGGAGGCCGAGGTGAGTGGATTGCCTGAGCCCGCGGGTTCGAGACACGCCTGGGCAACTTGACGAGACCTCATCTCTACAACAAATCAAAAAATTAGCCGGGCGTGGTAGCGCACACCTGTAGTTCCAGCTACTTGGAAGGCTGAGGTGGAAGGATCGCCGGAGCCCAGCAGGTCGAGGCTGCGGTGGCTGGGAGCAGCCACTGCACTCCAGTCTGGGTGACAGAGTGAGACTCCAACTCAAAAACAACAACAACAACAAAAAACAAAAACAAAAAAAAAGAAAATCCCTTCTGAGATGGGAATACGAAGACAGAGACTTTGCCAGCAATCACCAACATTTTGCTGGGGCCGAGTTCTTGTTTTGGTCAGGGGTGGGCTTCAGGTACTCTTAGTGTCTGGAGTGCAACACTCAATTCCCAAGGGTCTGTGTCCGTCTGGGTCTATGTAGGGTCTCGGGATCACCTAAGGAGGAAGCTTTTCGTACGCAATCACCATTTGGTCATTCTTGAGCATATCTGTCTAACTCTGGGTGGTGGTGCTGGGAGGGACCCATGGGTCCTTTGAAACAAAATCGGTCATGTTGGAAAGAGTTTGGCCAGAGGGTGTCAATCTCAGCCACAGGACTTGAAGATCTGGGATGAGGACCACTCCGGGCGGAGTATGCTGGGCAGGTACTCTGGGGCCCCTGTGAGCCCTGGGGAAGAAAAAGGGTTTAGTGACCTGAAAAAAATTATTCCATTGACACCAGTGCCTATGCCGTTAAGGATATACTGTGTTGACTTTAAGACCAGCGATCTGCAAACCAGTGTCCACAGGCCAAATGTGGCTACTCCCTGTTTTTGTAGAGGAAGTTTTACTGGAATACTGCCCCACCCATTCGTTTACACATGGCCTATGGCTGCTCTTAGTGCTACAACAGCAGAATTCCACAGTAGCGGGACTGCAATGGCAACTTATATGGCCTGTAAAGCATCAAATATTTATCCTCTGGTCCTTTAAGAAAAAGTTTGCCAGTGCCTGGCCCTGCATGTCAGGCCTTATTCAACTGTGAACAACCCATTTAACAGGTAAGTAACTCAAGAAATTCAATTTAGAAGAAACAGATACAGATGAATGGGATAGAGATGCACAAGGAAATACTATTCAGACTTTAGGAAGGAGATTCTGGCGTGTGCTACTACACAGAGGAGCCTTGAGGACACTACGTGGAGTGCAATAAGCCAGCCACAAAAGGACAGATACTGTATGATGCCACTCACATGAGGCACTTAGAGCCATCACATCCACAGAGATAGAAAGTAGGACTGTTTTGCCAGGGTCTGGGCAGAGAGGCGTGGAGACTTAATATTCAGCAAGGAGAGGGTTTCAGTTTTGCAAGATGAAAAGGGTTCTGGGCATGGATGCTATGCCGGTTGCACCGTGTGAATTGCTTAATGTCACTGAACTGTGCACTTAAAAATGGCTATGATAGCACACTTTGTGGCATGCCTATCTTACTATAATCTTTTTAAAAAGCAGAAGCGACAGACGATATGGGATGGGGTAGAAGGTAATCTTTCATTAACTTTCTTAGATAAAATACAGCACTTCCAAGGCTTTTCAGACCTCTCCCCCACCCTCCACTGTTAGGGACATGCAAGGGAAGACACTGAGAAGCCCTGTGAAACCAGCACTGGGTGGGGAACTTCCCCAGTGCTCTGAGGGAGACTTGCAGTTGCATTCCTCCTTGGTAGGCAAGCCCTATTGGTCCACGGGGCGCGTGAAAGCCACGAAGTTTAGGAGGGCACTGGGGCAGAGGGATGGCCGCCTGCACACACGTGGGAGGGGGGTGGACACGGCTGGCGGTCCCTTGGGAAGAGACATCAGCCCCAGGTTTGGCATCTCCCTCAACTACGGCAGCAGGGGTCTGTTGGGAGAAGCACAAAAGATAACAGACATATGTGCAGGAGGCCTTCACAGGCTTAAAGCTCCCGGTGATGGCTGGCGATGTCTTCCGCCTCCAAGGGGTCCATCTGTTTTTGCAGGTGGTGCCCTGGCCAAGGGCTTGGGGCCTCCTGTCAGGCCCTAGCGCTGCGACCTCCTGGCTCTGTGACCTTTGGGGAAGCACGGCATCGATCCAAGCCTGCTGCTGCGTATGTAAATGAGCATATCATCCCTCTCCAGGTGGTCAGGCCCTGTCAACGCAGTGTCGTGCAGGACGCCTACGTGTGCGGCCAAAGCAGGGCCCTAAGCCGCCACCCTCGCGTGCGGGCGCGAGTCCTCACGCCCCGCCAGCCCACAGCCGAGAGGCATCAGCCGGACTCCCTGCAGACTGCTGCGGAGACCGGCCTCACACACGTCTCTGCCGTGAGGGTGGTCTGGGGAGGTGCGCAGACACCTGCCCGCGTGCAGAGCGGCTAGCATCTGTGTAAACCGTCCCCCGCCCCCCTGCCGCGCCCACAGGCCTGCTGCGGTGTTGAATGACACCATCACGGAGAACCCACTGTCAGTCGACTTCTCATTAAAGCGGAGCTGAGTGGCACGGCCTGGGGTGTCATTGATTATGGTGGCGAGTTGATCTGCGGGCTGAACCGGCAGGACGGAGCCTTCGGTGCAAGGGTGACTGTGCCCGTACGCAGGACTTCTGAAGCAGCAGACCCCCTCCTCCTGGCCTCTGGAGGGACTGCGCCCATCACAGCTCCAGCCTCCTCGCGTGACGCGACTACTCACCACCGCTTGGGGCAGAGAGCAGGGTCCGCCGCAGTCTTGTGGCGCGAGTGGGACGTGGGCTCCGACAAAATCCAGACCTGGGAGACCAGGCTGGGGTCCGATCCCCTTCCTGCTGGAGCTGGGGTGGGGGAAGGTGGGCTTGCCAGGGGGTGTGCGAGAGGCGGAGCCACAGGGAAGAGGACCTGGCTCGATGTCCTCCTGTCGGGAGATGCAGGCTTCCCAGGAAGCCTCGTGGTGACTCTAGACCAAAACAAAAGCTGAAACCTAGAAGTGAAAACAATCGTGTGTCTGGGGAGTTTTTTAAAAATTAAATGAAGCCTGAAAGCCAAAGGTAGAGTGGATGGCTCTGGGCGAAGTGTTCTCATCCGACTCTCCAGTCAGTCGGCACGCTTACGAGAGGACACTCGCTTCTCTTCTCTGTCTGCATGTGGCTGAATTATCAAGTGACACTCTGTTGAACATATTAAAACCTAGAGGTCACGCCGAACCCAGCTCCAAAGCGAGGAGACATTCTTTCGTCTTAGCACAAGTGCCTATTTGGAATTGTAAATGCAAATTCTTTGGAGACAGACTTGCCTTCCTGGTCGGCAAGTACAGACAGAACATTTGAAAGCAGGTCCCGCTTTAATTTTTGACAAGTGTTAGGAAGAGATATTCTTCACAGCTTGAGAGAGACGGGGAGTGAAAGCCGGCCGCGGGTTAGAGTGGGGGGGAGGGCGAAGAGGGGGACTGGCTTCTGGAAGAAGCATGGACTCAGTTTCCGCCCCGTTGAGGGCCTCTCTCTGATGAGGAGGACGGAGTGGCAGGGAGGCCACTGGGGGAGTCGGGTGGTGCCCCGCAGCCGTGCAGGTACCTAGGAGTCTGGTGAGCAATCCAGACTGGTCTCGGGGAGGTGAGGCAGCTGCAGGGGCTCGGGCACCTGGAAACTCACCGTGCTACCTGGCTTGGAAAATTCACCCAGCTCTGAACCGTAGCATGCCGCTGCGTCCTTGCAGGGCTCCTGGGAAACTGCCCTCGGACAGAATCTAGACCTGGAAGATGTGGCTGAGATCAGAGGCCCTTCCTGGTACGGAGCTTGAGCAAGGGCGTGCAGGGAAGCGGCCTGCCCCTCGACCAGCTGTATCCTACTCTTGGCCTCTCGTTGCAAACACTGAGCTCTCACCACCTGGGAGAGCAAGGCGGAAGGAAAACAAGGCCCTCACAGGCATGGGTCTGTGCCCGGAACCGGAAGGCCTCCCACCAACCCACGTTCTAGTCGAGGAAACTCAGGCTCAGGAGAGCCCAGTGACGTGCGCGAGGTCTCCCGGTGAGCCAAGGGGAACCCCAAACCCAGCATGGCACTGTCTGTCTGCCTCAGAAGCTCCTGTTCTTTCTTTGGTGCCGAGCCACCTACTTCAATGAGAGAAGGAGCTTTCTTCCCCAGCAAGGGAAGAAAAGAGACCAGTTTGCACCAATGACCCTACGGACAAGTGACCCCCTTGATGATCAAGAAGAATCCGAGAGTGACCAAGGGACACGAGTCTTGATGTCCCCTAAGCTCTCATCTGTGCTTGCTAGCACTAGTCCCTAAATTCCTCTCCGTGGCATTTCCTAAAGGTTGAGATATAGTTTACACACCATCAAATTCCTCCACTAAAAGTGTACAAGTCGGCCGGGTGGGGTGGCTCAAGGCTGTAATCCCGGCACTGAGGGAGGCCGAGGCGAAAGAATTGCCTGAGCCTGCGGGTTCGAGACCATCCTGGGCAACATGGTGAGACCTCGTCTCTACCGTAAATCAAAAACCAGCCGGGCGTGGTAGCGCGCGCCTGTAGTTCCCGCTACTCGGAAGGCTGAGGCGGGAGGATCGCCTGAGCCCAGCAAGTCGACAATTCGGTGGCCGGGAGCCTGCCACTGCACTTTAGCCTGGGCGACAGCGTGAGACTCCAACTCAAACAAAAAAAAAGTGTACAATTCAGTGATTTCTAGGGCATTCACAAAGGTGTACAGCTGTCACCACTGTGTAATTTCAGAACATTTTTATCGCCCCTAAAAGAAATCTCATGCCCGCCAGCGGTCACTCCCTGCCGCATCCTAATCCCCAGCCCCATCCTTGGAAGCCACCAGTCTACTTTTGTCCCCTTTGAACGTGCCTTGTTCTGGACATTTCCCATCAATGGTGTTGCGCAGCCTGTTACGTCTGCCTCTTTCTCTTCACGTGATGTGTCCAAGGCCGTCCATGTCGGAGCTTGCATCGGAATTTCATTCCTTTTGTAGGGCTGGAAAACATCCCCCTACATTTTGCTTATTCAGCAGTTGACAGACATCTGGGTCGCTCCTCCCTTCGGGCCATTGGGGAGAGTGTTGCTGTAGCGGGATCATGACCGAAGACCCCTAAGAGTCCCGCCCAGGCCGAAGGAAATGGCAGCCACGGAGCCTCTGTCGACCTCGGAGAGCCGGTTGCCCCCCGCCCCACTGCCGCGCGTCAAGACCCGCGATGGTGCAGAGAGCTGCTGGCCCCGGGACACACGGGGGAGGCGGCTGCCCTCGCCGGTTGCGCGCGGCTCATTCGTGGGCACCCTGGCGCTAAGCCATGCCGAGACGGCCTGCTTCTGGGTCGGGGGCTTCAGGGGTAGCAGAGCAGTTCCGTCCCCCTGCGATCTATTGACTGTCAGTCCTCCATGCGAGGGTTTGTTAAAAAAAAAAGTGAGTAAAATAAATAAATGAAAAATTTTAAATATGCTGCTGCAAACATTTGCATACAAGGTTTTGTGTGGACATTTGTTTTTCATTCTCTTGGGTATACACCTAAGAGGAAAATTGCTGCATCTTATACCAATTACATGTTTGCCTTTCTGAAGAATTGGCCGACAGTTTTCCAAAGTGCATGCCCCATTCTACATTCCTGCCAGCCGTGTGTGAGAGTTTCAGTTTCTCCAGGTCTTGGTCAATACTCGTGACTGTCCATCTTTTGTGTTCTTGCCGTCCTGGTGGGTGTGGAGGGGCATCTCATTGTGGCTTTTATTTGAATTTTGCTGATGCCTGATGATCTTGAACCTCTTTTTCTGTGCTTATTGGCTATTTGTACTTCTTTGGAGAAACGTCTATCCAAACACGTTGCCCGTCTTTAAACTGGGTTCTTAGTTCTGAACTGTAAGAGTTCCTGACGCGAGACTCTCATTGGATAAATAGTTCCTTCCATTCTGTGGATTATCTTTTCACTCTCTTGCTAGTGTCCTTTGAAGCACTTAATTTTGATGAAGTCTAATGTATCTCTTTTTTGGGGTTACTTATACTTTTGGTTTTGTATCTAAGAAAACGTTGCCTAATGCTAGGTCATGAATATTCACATCTGTGATTTATTTTTTTCCTTGAGAGGTTTAGCTCTTACATTTAGGTCTCTGATCCACTTTGAGTTAATGTTTGTATATAGTGTAAGAGTCCATCTCTATTTTTTGGATATAGCTATCTAGTTGACCCAGCACCATTGGTTGAAAAGATTCTTCTTTCTGTCATTAAATTGTCTTTGTCTAAAATCAACGGACATAAGCGTATGGGTTTATTTCTGAATTCTCACTTCTGTTCCACTGATCCTGAAGTCTGTCCTTATGCCACTGCCACGCAGTCTTGGTTGCTATGGCTTTGCAGCACATTTTGAAATTGGGGAAGTGTGAGCCCGCCAACTTTTATGATTCTCTAGGGTTGTCGTGGCTATTCTGGGTCGCTTACCTTTCCATACATAGCATAGGAGCAGCTTGTCGATTGCTGCAAAAAGAAAGCTGGGATTTTGACACCATGGCATTTTATCTTTGAAAAGGAAAGAAAAGAATAGCTGTGAGCAGATGAGGGAAATTTCTTAACACACTGATAATTGGAACAGGACAAAGTCTGTTCTCCAGGCCAATTGTCTTACGCAGGCTGATAAAGACTGATGTGAATGTGGCTTATAATGACAGTGCAAGCTACGGCTTTCTATCCAGGTCAGCGCCATAGGGGAGCATTTTATACTCACCTGCCTGTTATTCCACAGCCACTTGCAAAGGAATGAACTTATTTCCATCTAATTTAATCTCTGACAAAGAGTGCCAAGATGCACAGTGAGTTTGATTTGGGGTGAAGCACACCATCTTGAAACTACAGGATTTTTGTTACTTTTAACCAACGTCACTAAAAATTGACTGAGTTTAGGAAGGTATGGATGTGCTGAATTCGATCACTAATTAATACCAATGAATTATATGTGCATAGTCATAGAGTGGGCCTCAACTTCCTCATCTATAAACAGAGATGACGCTTGGGACCCTTTCGGCTCGGAAGGGCTGTGGTTCCTGTACTTAGCCAGGTGACAGTGAACGCGCAGCTCCTTCGTATTTCAAGCCCTTTCTCGGTGCATGAGTCGTCACCTAGCACCTCCCTTCGATGTTCTTCATGAAAGACACTCCTCCGAGCTCCTTCTTGGCCGAACGCGGCGATGGAAGGGGACGTGCCTGCCTGGCTATGTCCTGCTGCTTCAGAGTCTCCAGGACTAAAGAGTAAAAGGCGATGAGGGAGAGGAGGATCTCGCTCCCAGGGACTCCTGGGCTGCCCTCCTCACTCATCTCCAGGTTACATCCGCTCGGGCGAGCTTCACACTGTAGGCTCACCGACGCTCAGCTTGCTCGGGGCTTTGCGAGTCCCAAGTCACTCACCAGCCTGACCAGTCCGGCCCCTGCACGTCCTTCCCGAGTTCTAGAAGTCTGGCGTTGTCACCTTTAGGCTCAGAACAATGTCAAGCAAGTAGCCTCTGACCTTGCCCTCTAGAAACTTGCAGTCTCTGCCAGAGGAAGGACATGAGTTTATCTCATGTGCCAACTCCACAGACTGGCCATGGCTTCTTAGAGTACTGAGGGTTATGTGCTGAGGGTTATGAGCTTGAGCTCAGGCTCAGCAAGAAAACATGCATCATGATGGAACAGGAGAAGGACAGGGGCCTGGAGTCGTATAGCCCACACGTCTGTTATCCTTTCTTCACATCCAACTGCAAATTCACCAATTTGTGAACTCTGAAGCAACCGTTAAGACTATCAATTGAAAATCAAACAAACAAGCAAAA
This sequence comes from Carlito syrichta, assembly GCF_000164805.1. Classification (NCBI taxonomy): domain Eukaryota; kingdom Metazoa; phylum Chordata; class Mammalia; order Primates; family Tarsiidae; genus Carlito; species Carlito syrichta. The sequence goes on from NW_007247373.1 coordinate 16,292, forward strand.
AGACTATCAATGGGTCTTTCTACTGAACGTTATTTGTGAAAAAAACAAGCAATATCTTGCACATATATATATATATTCAGTGATCTTGCAAGTACAAGTAGATAGAATAATAAGGTACAAGCTTACTTCAAAAAAAGTATTAAAATCAGAATGGATTTCTTTCATTATATAACACCTTTGTCTCAGACAAGGTGAGTCTAGCTACCGGTCTGTGGGGAGCCACAAGAACCACTCGCTATTTTCAAAGTATTCTCATCCCGAGAGAGGTGGGGACCGTGGCTGCATAGCCCGTGAGCACCGGCTGAAAGCCAAAGACAGAGACATAAACATGGCACGATGATTTGACATGAATCAAACACGTGGAATGACACAAACCAAATATGCTGCACGAGCTGCTTGCATCGTGTCTTGACATCAGCATGGTTTTCCCGACAGCCAGGAAGGCCTGTCTCACCAGTCTTGGGAGGGACGTCCTGGTGCAGCAGGTCAACTCTGTCCTCATGATAATGGGTCCCCAGGAACGAGGGAATGACTCCCACTCCAGTCGCTTCCCAGCTTTGATCTCATAAGATGCCGAAACCACGGACCCTTTGAAATGTCTGTTTTAGTGGTTCACAAACAGTGCTCTTAGCAGCAGATTTCTTTTTGCCACAAAAACAACCACAAAATACAAAACAGATAAAAGAACAGCATCACCGCTGGGAAAGAGTGGCGGGCAGAGTCCTGCTGGGTGCACCTGGGGTCGCCCCTGGCAGTGCTTGCAGAGACCCAGGACCGAGGACCAACAGTATCTCAAACCCCTGACCTCATGGTGGCCAGTATCACGTGGGGTAAGAACATCAAGACCCACATGCTCAGCCTGAAACCTCAAAACAAATCCTAGACAGCACGTGGGACAAAGTCCAGGCAAATCAGACATTGCTCTCTCTTTCTAAATCGGTCAGCTAAAAACAGCTGTGATGGTGTGCACACGTTACACTTGTCGGGACACCAAAGAGGATGACTGCCGTCGTCTAGAAGCCTCACTGCGACTCTGATCATGAATACTTCCAGGCTTTGAACTTGTCTCTATCTTAAAAGAAAAAAAGGTGGGGGGAGAAAAACATGCCCAAATGCTGACATTTCATGTCTCGTTTATATACTGTTTCATTCGTGTAAAAACTTGGCGAGACCTCGTCTCTACAATAAATCAAAAATTAGCCGGGCGTGGTAGCGTGCGCCTGTAGTTCCAGCTACTTGGAAGGCTGAGGTGGAAGGATCGCCAGAGCCCAGCAGGTCAAGGCTGCGGTGGCCGGGAGCGTGCCACTGCTCTCCAGTCTGGGAGACAGAGTGAGACTCCATCTCAAAACGAAAAACAACTGCCGAGAGTCCTCCTCCACCCGGCGCCTTCCTTTCTCTTTCTCCTCTCTCTTCTCTTTTCCCAGCACTTTGTTTTCCCTCAATCTGGGTTTGAGCCAGCTTCGCCTGGGTCCCGCCCCTGTGGTCCAGGCCTGCAGCAGCCCGCAGAGCAGCCAGGGCTGATTCCATTCCATGCCACCCCCTGGGCAGTTCCTTGGCAGAGATTTGAAACATTTCTATTTAAATGACATTTGAACAAACGCGGAGGGGTTCAGTTGCACTTCAATCAAATTCCGTGGGATCCAGTTGGGAGCCGGGTCCCTGTGGACAGGGTGCATGGAGTTCCCTCTGTTTTCTGATTTGAATTGCTTTGTTCTCGGTCCAGGAAGGGGGAAAGAGGGGGATGCATTTGGCCTAAAATGAAACATTTCCCTTTTAAGTCAAAAACTTGAACATGGCTTGGAGGAGAGAGTTTAAGCCCCATAATCCCCGGTCCTGAGCGGAGCAGCAACATGCCTGCAATTTCCTTTTTGGAAGAGAGAAGTCAAGGAGACAGCCACTGGGCGGAGCCGTCTGGCGCCCTCCGTGAGCCTCCGTGGAGCAGGTGTGTCGCAGGTTCTTGGGACCCCTGCTCAAGGGAGCAGGGCCTGTTCTCTGCTCTCTTTCGAAGCCCACACCAATTTGTGCTGTGTTTCGATTGCTGAGAGAAGAAAGAAAACCACAGAGCAGTTTTTTTATGCTCCCCCACCCCACCATCCCTCTTTTCCACTTTCCGCGCCTGGGCGGGACTGGCCACCACAGCCCGGCTTCTGGTCTTCACCGGACCGCTGCCCCAGAGCCGGCGTGTTCCGCCTGCTGCCTCTCTTCTGTCCTTGCCTACAGTTGTCACAGTATGTCAAGTGATGGGGTCTCCAGGGGAGTGGAGTGGGCGTCAGGTCTTGCACAAATCCCTCAAGCTCCTCAGGCTTTGATTTTCTCACCCATCCCAGACCCGAGAAGATTGAATCAGATAACGCTCCAAGGTATCATCTGTTTTGAAAATTGTTGGAACCATCAAGAAATAGTGCTGGAAGAGATAAAAGCCACACCCAGGTCAGATATTCTTGTCTTGCAGACGGAAGAGAAGGCACCTTGCTGAGAGGCCTGGCTTCCAGGCAGGAAAGAGTCTTGGTGGTTGAACTTGACCTAGTGCTTCATTCCCTCTCTCTCAGAAGGCCTTGTGTCTAGCACTTATTTAAACTTCACAGATAAACTGTTTAATGAATGGGCAAATAAGGAGATGGGTGGGTGAATGAGTAGAAACGCTCTCCGACCAACCCATGTTTCCTGTCCCGCCCAAGGTTCCACTCTGCTACAATCTGAGTGTTTGTGTCCCCGCCCCCAAGTTCATATGTTGAAACCCAATCATTGACATGTATTATCGGTAGGGCCGTTGGGAGGTGATTAGGTCTTGAGGGTAGAGAGCTGGTGAATGGGACTGCTGCCCTTAGCAAAGAGGCCCGAGAGAGCTTCCTTCCCCCTTCTACCACGTGCAGACGCAGCTAAAATCTGTAATTTATGAACTAGAAAGCAGGCCCTCATCAGATACTGAATCTGCCAGCACCTTGATCTTGGATTTCTCAGCCTTCAGAACTGTGAGAAATAAATTGTTGTTTATAGGCTGTCTACTTTGTGGTATTTCGTGAGAGGAGCCTGAATGGGCTAAGACACGATCACAATAAAAATGACCAGAAGAGCCGGGCTCGGTGGCTCAGCCTGCAATCCCGTGCCTTGGGAGGCTGAGGTGAGTGGATTGCCTGAGCTCGTGGGTTCGAGACCCGTCCGGGCAACTTGGCGAGACCTCATCTCCACAATAAATCAAAAACTAGCCGGGCGTGGTAGCGCGCGCCTGTAGTTCCAGCTCCTTGGAAGGCTGAGGCGGAAGGATCGCCGGAGCCCAGCAGGTCGAGGCTGCAGTGGCCAGGAGGGGCCACTGCACTCCGGTCTGGGCAACCAAGTGAGACTCCAACTCGAAATAAATAAATAAATAAATAAATAAATAAAATAATGACAGAAATTTAAAATAAATAAATAAATAATAAAAATGACCAGAAGCAAATGTTGCGGCAGAAACAGCACAACGTGTCCCATCTTCTTCAGCCACACACGACTCACTTGGCCCAGCCTTGCTTCAAATCTGTTCATTCTGAAGGAGAAAGAGCTATTTTATGGGATGATTTCATGTCCTCGGAACTCTGAAATTTTTTTTTCCAAAGAGAACACTGCAAACTTCTGATTTCATGTCTCCATGTTAATATTTATGTAGGAAGCTTACACAAATCAGAACACTTTTGATTGCAAGTGTAAGAAGCTAGCTCTACTTGATTTAAGCCCAGTAGGGACTTTATCGGTATACATACACCAAAAAAATTCAGTGGTATCTTTGCCTCTGTGCATAGCTGAAATGATGTCCATAGACAGTGTGGTTGGAAATCACACTACCCTTCATTTCTCAGCTTTGCTCTCAGGTTATTACACACGGAGCCTCAGGGAGATGCTGCACACCAAGGAGCTCCAGGCGTACTTGTCTTGACAGCAATGATCATCGTGAAAGGAGGAGGAGAACTTCCCAGTAGTTCTAGCTAAAGTCCCAGGGCTAACTCTTTTAGACCTGACTTGGGTCAGGTGCCCATTCCTGAACCAATCACCGTGACTGGAGAATTGAAATAAATATTCAGATTGGTCAGGCCAGATTGTAGTGGTGGCTGGCTAAGAATGAGCAATGAATAGCTCCAAAATGGAGAGAGGGTTCTGGGTCCAGAAAGAAAGATGTGGAAACATGAAGATGCCACCTGGTCACTACTCTGACTTACCTGTTTTGTCACAGGCTCCACTTCTCCTCAGGACACATTTACTTTCATAAAAGCCACAAGCACTAGGAATACACTTAACCAAGATGTGTACACTAAAAGCTATACAACACTGTTGAAAGAAGTTGAAGAAGACACAGATAAATGTAGAAATATCCTGTGTCAATGAATTGGAAGACCTAGTATTGTTAAAATATCCAGAAGTGATCTACAGGTTAAATGCAATCCATATAAAAATTACAATGGCACTTTTCATCGTGATAGAAAAACAATCCTAAAATGTATATGGACTCACAAAGATTCTGAATAGTCAAAGCAACCTGAGGGCAGGGAGGAAGCTGGAGGCATCACACTGCTTGATTCCAAAATTTCCTGCAAAGTTATAGTCATCAAAACAGCATGATATTGGCACACAAAAAAGAGATATATAGATCAATGGAACAGAATAGAGATCCCAGAAATAAATCCGCTTATATGTGGTCAGTTGATTTTTGACAGAGAGATGACAGGAGCACACAACAGGGAAAGAACTGTCTCTTCAACAAATGGCACTGGGAAGTTGGATACCCACATGCAGAAGAATCAAATTAGACCTCATCTCACACCATAACAGAAAGGGGAAGGTTGATAACATTGGTCTGTGCAGTTATTTATTTATTTGTTTTTGGTAGGATCCCAACAACACAGGCACCAAAAGCAGAAATAGACGCCCGGGATGACGTCCCACGAAAGAGTTTCTGCACAGCAAAGGAAACAACAAACAGAGTTAAGAGACAACCCACAGGATGGGAGAAAACATTTGTAAGTCACCCATCTGATAAGGATTAATATCCAAAATATATAAGGAACTCAAGCAACTCGATAGCAAGAAACAAAATTTAAAAATGAACAGAGAATTTGAGTACACATTTCTCAAAAGAAGACACACAGATGGCCAACAGGTATATGAAAAAATGTCCAACCTCATTAATAATCAGAGAAATGCAACTTAAGACCACAGTCAGATACCACCTCATACTTGTTAAATGGCTACTGTCAAAAAGACAAAAGATAACACGTGTTGGTGAAGATGTGGACAAAAAGGAACCAATGTAAATTGGTACAGTCAGTCATTGTTAGAAACAGCATAAAATTTCCTCAAGAAACTGAAAATAGAACTAATATGTGACCCAGCAACCCCCCATGAATAGATATGCAAAGGAAATAAAGTCAGCACATCGAAGACATATCTGCACTCCCCTGTTCATTGCAGCATCATTCACAATAGCCAAACTGTGGAATCAACCTGTGTCCATCAACAGGTGAGTGGATAAAGAAACGTGGTCTAGACATAGCAGAATGCTTTTCAGCCTTTTCAGAGAAGGAAATTCTGTCATTCGCAACAACATGGATGAACCTGGAGGACACTGCGCTCAGTGAAAGCAACCGGGCACAGCAAGACAAATAGCGCATGTTCTCAGTGTGGAATCTCAAAAATAAAACTCATAGAACTAGAGAATAGAACGGCGGCTACCAGGGGCTGGGGGTGACCCAGGGGATGTTGGTCAAAGAACTCAAAATTTCCACTGGACAAGAGGAACAATTTCAAGAGCTCTATTGAACGACGTAATGACAATAGTTAGTGTCAGTGCGCCCTGGAAGGACACGTGGAGAGAAGCCATCACGCAGAAAACGCAGGAGCTCAGAGACTTTGGAAGCCTCGAGGTGGCAGAATCTGTAAAGTGGGAGGAGAGAGAGTCGGGACCACTTTGCCAATAGCAGCAAGAGTCTGCCGGCCAAGAGGCTGATACCTGAAGCTCGCTCAAAGGCAATCACATGACCAGGTCACTGGGCTGAATGACTGAAGTTTCTGCTAAAATGCCAACACTCCTGCTGTGGTATGAGGTGTTCCAGTTTTCTGTGGGGCCTGGCTATGGGGCTGCTGAGACACCGCCTGTTTCTCTGGATTCCCTGTATACGCATATCGTACACCCCATTAACCCTGATAACCTGAACATGCCCCGCTCCATACAACTTAAAAGAACCTGTCGTGCACCACACTCTGTTCTCTCTCTAACATGTGCCTTTTAAGGAAAGGTAGGCGGTGTCTTAACTCAACAGGAACAGTGACAGAGACATTTTCTGCATCCGTGAAAAATCCAGTGGGTACATGTGCTTTTGAGAAAAGAAACATCAAAAGCCACACCATAGAGACCACAGTGTTCAACTAAACCAACAGTAAGGATCAGAATTCTGCCATCTGCAGAGAACTACAGTAATTATTCTTTCAAAAAATAGTACTCTCTACAAAAGCCTTGATCAGAACTTCACAAAAAAGTATATCCAAATGGCCAATAAACACATGAAAAGGTATTCAAGGGATCAGCTTCATTAAGACAATAAAATGCCACTGCATACCCACCAAAATAGAAAATACTAAGTGTTGGCAAAGCCATAAAGCAACTGGAAATTCTTATACACTCCTGGTGGGGTATAACTTGATAACACCATTTTGGAAAAGTACAAGCTCTGTGAATGAGCAATTCCACTCCTAGGTATATGCCCAAAAGAAATGCATATGTACATTCACCAAACAACATGAAAAAATAAAAAGAAACACTGGAATGCTCAAGAGCAAGAGACTGGGTTAGTTCTACTCTATATACTCACATGTGGTAAATATATTCACTCAGTGGAAAACTATATGCCAACAAGCATGGACAGACCGTATAAACATCATGGATACATCTCATTAACATCTCATAAAAGGTAGTTGTTACCTTTATTGAGGGAGAAGTAACTGACTGAGGGCATGAGGGAGTGTCTGGGTTTCTTGAAATGCTTGTTTCTTGATCTGGGAGCTGGTTGCACGGGTGGGGTGTGATCGCTTTCTGAAAATCTGTCAAGTCATACCCTGTTTTGCTATGTGCTCTTCTTTATGTCAAACATCAACGAAAATGTACTTTGTAAAAAAGCTGCCTAGTTCTGAAATAATACTGAGCAGATCAGTGTGGCTGTGCTTCATGTGCCTTTGTCTTTTAATAACAGCTCAGTTATTTTTAAACGATCCTTTCACTTTTACATCAGTGTAATCCATCGTGGCAAGCTTTGCTTTCTCACTGAACAGATGGCTGTGTCCCCAGGCCCCAAGCTGGCCAGCCCTTTGCATGGACTCTTGGGTCCTATGTTCCTGTACTCACTTGCAGTCTCTAAGCCCACCCCTGGGCGCCTTGGCTAATTTTGTGTGTAGCAGAGAAAAGCTCCCCTGATGGACAAAAGGGTGTAGATGAAAGGGCCTGGGATGGGGAGTCAGATAGACCTGGACTGTCACCACGCTCTGCTTCTTCAGGGAAGCTGCTTGACTTCTCTGACCCTCACGTTCCTCAACTGGGAAATAAAGTGTGACAGTGACCGAACCTACCCCAAAGGGTAGCTGTGAGGAATGAATGGAGTAAAGGAGCCAGCCCAGTGCGTGGCCGACTAAGCTCCCTTAACGAATGTAAGTTGGCGGCGGAGGCATTGGAGGAGAAGGAGAGGAGGGAGATGTGACATACACCTTTTCCTAAGCTGTTGCTGCTACATACCATACTGCTATCATGGGCCCATACATGTCTATATTAATTTTTGGAAGCTCAAGCTGTGCTGTCAACTTTGGAAAAAAATATGCCAGTTCACCATGTTGAGTTGTCGCTGTACAGAAGTTAACGTCCATATCAGTCTGGAACACTTAAACTTAATTTTCTTCAATTTGCGCAGGGATAACGCACTGCGCTCCATGTGCAAAGTCTTACATGCTTGAGTTTGATCACAGAAACTAATAAAGTACTGCCAGAATTCTTAAAATGTCTAATTTCAAAATTAGCGTTTTATTGCAAACTTACAGGAAAGCGCCACGAAGGAAACCGAAATCGCTCGAGGAGAATCGCTGAATCATTATCGTGGGGCATGTCCTTTTACTCTTTCTGCGCACAAGTAGTGAGCATACATCCCAGTCCACAGATCTGTATTCCTAAGGCTCAGCTTGATTTCTGCTGTGACTCCACACTCCACGGCAGGAAGGGAGTTCAGGTTCTCCAGTTCAACCTCCCTTCTGCCAAGAGGAGGAGGAGGAGGCGAGGGCAAGGGGATCTGGCCCACGGATGGACCCTCGATCCATGGACCAGGTTGCCTTGCCTGCACCTCCTCCCCGCTCTTGCTCCTCCAGTTTTTCCACTGCCTTCCATTTAACTTCCCTTCCCTGAGGCCAAAAGCACCACAGAGCTAAACTTTTAATACGGAGGATGGGGTGGGGAGGAGGTTCAGCAAAAGGTAAAAGGAAATGCAGACACAAAAACATCCCTTCATGTTTTAAAAATATTGCCTACACGCACACACCAGTATAATGCAGCTCTGGGGCTTAATTTTTCCACTTCCCTGTATCATGGCAGCGTTTTTATTGCCTACACACTATGCCGTTCTGTGGAGATAAGTAATTTACTCACTGTACCCAGTGTCGGTGACACAGATTGTTTCCAAATCTTTACTACTGCAACGAACATCCCCTGAATGTATCACTCTCAAGCTATGGGTTCGAAGGCAAGGTAATATCCTCTCTAAGACCTCAGTTTCCCGACTTACAAAACCTACGTAATGCCTCGTTTATCTGTTGAAAGATTCAAATGAGACAGTATCCATGAAGTGCTCGGCAAAGGCTTGTCCAGCCAAAGATGAGGACACCAAAGACGATGACGGCACAACTTCTCACCAGTCCACACGTTCTTCAGGATAAAGATCTAAACACAAAATGGCTGGATTAAACAATGAGCAATTTTTCTTTTCTTTTCTTTTCTTTTCGTTTCGTTTCTTTTCTTTTCTTTTCTTTTCTTTTCTTTTCTTTTCTTTTCTTTTCTTTTCTTTTTGGGGTTGGAGCCTCTCTCTGTCGCCCAGACTGGAGTGCAGTAGCCGCTCCCGGCCACCGCAGCCTCGACCTGCTGGGCTCCGGCGATCCTTCCGCCTCTACTTTCCAAGGAGCTGGAACTATAGGCGTGCACTACCACGCCCGGCTAGTTTTTGATTTATTGTAGAGATGAGGTCTCGCCAAGTTGCCAGGGCAGGTCTCGAACCCGAGGGCTCAGCAATCCACTCACTTCGGCCTCCCAAAGTGCTGGGATCACAGGCTGAGCCACCGAGCTCAGCCAATGAGCACATTTTCTAAAGTCCTCTGGTGAATGACTCGATTGACCCTTCCTAGTGCCCTGCCCAGAGTCCCTTTGCCAGGGTGATGTACCTGCCTCCCAGCTGCCGTGAGTGCTGGTTGCACAAGGCTCTGAGTCGTGACCTGGAGTACTGCCCAGGGCCCAGGACAGGAGCACCTAGGGGTCTGGAACGTCAGCCTACCCCCAGAGGCGGCTATAGCCAACGGGTGACCGATACACAGTGCAGAGGCCAGGCCCCTTCCCTCAAGGGGGGACCACCCCGTGGGGCCCTCCACACTTCATAGCTCCCCCCTGGGACCAGGCTGAGGCCAGACTTCAGCTGAGCCCCACCTTTGCTTGGCTTCTTCCTCTTGTCCCTCCTGCTTTTTTGCTTCTTTGCAGGGTCTTCTCTCAAGAGTCACTGCATGAGAAGCCCTGCTCTGGGCAAATCTATCCTAAGAACCACAGGAGGCCTTGTGCTTCATGTGACATCACTCTTGAACACGACCAGACGACGCAGCAGGGCAGGGTGGCAGTGTGTGCTGGTGAAAAGACCCGCTCAGACGGCTGCATCTCTACCCACTAGCACACCGGTGGAGTCTCTGCGGCAACACACAGACGCCCGGTGCTGAGAGGGAGGAGGGGGCTTTCCTGCCCTCCACAGAGCGAGGCCGTGGGAGCCACACACACAGCACCAGGGAGGGCCGGGGCGGCGAGAGGGGTGGCCAGGCTGACAGCGAACATGCAGCGGTTAAGACAAAGTTCAGAGCAGGGCCAAGGTGAGACGTGAGCAGGCTGACCCGATTCGGGTGCGCCCGTCTAACAAGGACACTCATTGACAAGCCTGCCACCTGATGCTTGCGGAGTAGAAAAAATAATAACAAACCACCTGGTACTGCCGTTGGGTTGATAAGCCAATATCTTTAATCTTTCTCTTTCTTTCCCTCTTTTTTCTTGATGACTGAAGTACCCTGTCTGTGCGGCCTTCTGCTCAATCCACACTGGTAATAGTGACAAGACTTTGATGTCCTCCGCCTTCAACAGAATGTTGTTTAGTTCAAAGTGAAGAACAGAGGCAATTCTTTGCTTTTAAATTATTAGCTCCCTAAGTCTTCTGTAATGATATAGTTTGACTGAAGTGTGCAGTTTATTAACTACATAAAGACGACATTATCAGAGCCGAGAAAGGCCGCTGTGAGTTTTGCCTTTCAGCCTAGCGGCAGGGGTTCCTGATACTTTGATCTCAATCAATGCTAAATGTCTTTGTGAGATAGAGAGAGAGCTGAAATTATCTTTGGCATGGCAGCAGCATCAATTATTCAAGCCCTTTTCCTTATGAATTAAAGGGTTCTTCAACTTCTACCCCACTTGTGGGTCTGGGTTTCTTTCTCTCTCTCTCTCTCTCTCCCCCTCCCTTCCTTCCTTCCTCCCTTCCTTCCTTCCTTCCTTTCTTCCTTCCTGTTTCTCCTGTCAGAAGAGGCACTTGGAACGAGTGCCTAAGAGTTCATAGTCATACTCTGCCTGACCTTTGAAATCTGCATCCACTTCTCCTCCTCCTCCTTCCTAATTGCTCTCGTCACCCTTAATTCCCAGCCCTGATCTCCTCTGAGGTGACCCGAAGGACTATTCAGAGAATAGGGGGGCATTGTTTCCCCTGGGCATCATGCCAAAATGGTCGGCAGAGGCCAATGAAGTAGCCCCTTGACAAGAAGCGTCAGTGTGAAACTCAATGAAACGCAGGCATCCACAGGCTGCTAGAAACCCTCTCAGCTGAACTCAGCTGCTCACTGTGCCTCCCAAGGAGCAGTTCAGCTATCAGATTGCACTTAGGATCAAGACCCAGTTGTCCTTGGTATGTGCACCCTCTAGGAGGGTGATTTTCAAACTATTGGCTGAGACCCATGAGTGGGTCATCAAACCCATTAGGTGGACCATGTCCAGCTGAAAAGATAAAAAAAAGACCAGAGTACCTTTGATGTATTATTTCTCAAAACTTTTGTTTCAGATATGAATGCACTGGATCACCATATAGCATCACTGTCCCCTTACCCCTAAAGAGACCCTGAGACAATGATTTGAAAGTAAGCAGTTTATCGGAGTAGGGGGTGATTCCAGAAAGTACTGTGGAGGCGTGGAGGAAATTGGGCAGGAAAGAAGGAAAGTCAGTGAAGCGTGTGTTAACGACTGGGCTCCCACTCTGTGTCACCAGAGCCAATCTCACTGGGATCCTTCGAAAGACTCTGTGGAATGTGTCTCAGAGTTGTCCCACCAAAGGTGAGGAAGCTGGAATGTTGGTGCACAGACGCCGGTCCTCCGTTGGTCAGCGTTTCTCCTGGGCTTTAGAGCCCTGGCACTTTTAGGATGCACCTCAGGTAGACCAAGTATGTGCCCATGGCCAGAGAATATCCTCAGGCAGAGAGACAGGGCATCTGTCAGAGGGTAGCGCACTGTCTATGGTGACCTTGGAGCAGACCGAGGAGATGTGGGTGGAACATCAACCGTGCTGGCTCTGCCATGTATTTCTCACCACGGGTGGCAGTCAAAAAAGTCTGAATACCCCTGCCCTGGCAGATAAAAGTAGGAGAGGCACCATCCACACCTCTGAAATATTCTGTAAGTCTTCTAGATTGCTTTTGAACTCCATGTTAACTACATGGATGAACTTACGGCATTCACTGCACAAGTAAGTAGCGTTGGCACAAGACTTTGTGAGTCAACAAGCTCAGCACGATGTTTGCCTAGAACGACGATGCAACTAAGTGTGAGCTGAACTTGAAGCCATGAAGTGCGAGCCTCGGGGATCACTGAGGATGTATTGAGTACTTGACATTGTGCTTGGTACTTTAGGAAATCAAGACCTTGGGATGTTGAAGATTTGATGGGAAAACGAAGCCAAAAGTGCAGCTGGAAAAGCTGTCCGTCACAAAGTAGGAGCTAGGACCCACCCCAGAGTCTTCCTTCAGCTCGCCCTCACCCCTCTCAGTGGGGCCACCGAGCCCTTTCCCTTCATCTCCTTCACCTGTCCAGAATCGATCCCCTTTCTTGCACCCACCCGCATGTTCTTGCCTGGACCCTTGCAGTAGGCACATAACTAGACATCTGTCCGCTCCCTTAGTCACCACTTTACGGACCTAAGGCACATTTTCAAAGTGGCAGTTCACTGGAGAATGAGACTTGACCTTGACTAAGCTGACCTCAAGGGCGGGGCACAAAAAGGAAAGCAGGTAGGCCAGGTAGACGGCTAGAGAAGATGGGAAGAGGGGAGCATAAACTCTTCCCAGAGAATATAGTGTTTGAAATGAGTCTTGAAAAAGTGAATGTTTACCAGGAAGGCAGGATGGAAGAAGAGCACGAGAAAGTTCTGGAAGGAGGAAGCAGCAGGATGGGTTTATGGAATATAAGCAGTTGTGTGTCCTCTGAATAGCAGGGAAACTGTAAGAGGGATACAGGAAGAGCAATACCTGAAGGGATGGCAGGAATCAGGCTGGGGACAGTTGTGGGTGACATTCCAAGGAGTTTCGGCTCATTCTGTAGTCAGTGTGGAGCTACAGAAGGATCTTAGGCAGGTTATTAACAGCTGACGTCTGTTTCTTTTTTTTTTTAACGTTTAAATTTTTTATTTTAAAGATGTGGGGTACAATTCAGGGTTAGGTACACAAATGTTCATTATGCAGGTGCCCTTGTGGATGAGGTGTGCCTCCCCCTCCCCTGGCAGTTTCTCACTGCTGCCAACCCCTTTCTTATAGTTTTATGATAATTGCGCAAGGTCCACTTATGAGTGAGAACATATGGTACTCTGTTCTTTGTTTCTGTGATAGATCACTGAATGTGATAGACTCTAACTCCATCCACGCTCCGCAAAGTCCATATGCTTGTTCTTCTTTGTGGCTGCGTAATATTTCATTGTGTATATGTACCACATTTTTTTAATCCAGTCCAGCTTTGATGGGCAGCGCAGTTTTTCCATGTTTTTGCTATTGTGAATAGAGCTGCAACAGACATGCATGTGCAGGTATCTTTTTTGTAGAGTGATTTGAGTACTTCTGGGTATATTCCCTTTTGGAGGATTGCTGGGTCATATGGAAGGTCAATTTCTAGTTCTCTCAGAAATTACTATACTGTCTTCCAAGGAGATTGCACTAGTTTGCATTCCCACCAGCAGTGTAGAATATACTTCTTAATAATTGTGTGTGTGTTCATATTTTCTATGCATACTTAAAATACAATTTCATAATCAGAATAAAGACTAAAATAAAACATTAAACCAGCCCTTGACCCTGAATCTTCCTCTAGTTATACTCTTTTCTTCTTTCCTTAATTGCTAAGCTTCCCTTAAAAGGAAATTTAAAAGAAACTTTATTTATTTTCTTATTACAAAAGAAATACATATCTATTGTAGAAATGATAGAAAATACAGACGAGTTAAAAAGTAAAAACAAAAAACCCTTGAATCCCACCAACCAGAGATAATCACTATAATCCCCTTCAAATATACTCTTCTAACTGTGTATGTCAAGTATACATACCTTCATTTAAAAATATTTAAATAAACTGTTAAATTTGAGAGAGTAATTTTAGGTTTATGGAAAAGTTGCAAAGGTTGTAAGGAAGTTCCTGTATACCTCTCACCCAGTTTAATGCCTGTTTTTTCCCCACCTAACCTGTCATGAGCACTTTCCCATGCCAACAAATATTCATCTCAACATCACTTGTAACAATAAGATTATGTTGAATAGTCGTGATATGGTATAATTTATTTAGCCAATCCTATTTTGTTGGCTCTTCCTAATTTTTTACTCTTATAGGTGTTTCTTACAAAATGTTTCTAGGGGTAGAAATGCTTGGTCCAATGAAAGAAAAGGCTCTTGATATCTCCTGATTGTTGCCCTCCAGAAGATTCTCAGCAGAATATGAGTTCCTACTGCACCTACTTAAACGGTAGTGCTATGGGTATTACACATTAAGAAATGTCTTCTCTTTGCCCCCATTGCCATGACCTTCGTCCAAGCCATGATCATCTCTGGCAGAGTCTGTCTCCTTCTCCATGGACTCCCTATCTCCCTGTCTCCCTGTCTCCGGTCCTTCCAACCCACTCTGCCTCCAGCCTGAGTTTTTAGAAACACAGACCTTATATCACACTTCCAGACTTCAAGCTTTACAATAAGGTGACAATAATCAAAACAGCCGGGTATTGGTACAAGAACCGGCATATGGACCAATGAAACAGGGTAGAGATTCCGGAAGTAAAATCTCAATTTCTCAACCAACTCATCTTTGACAAAGCCACCAACAACAGCCACTGGGGAGAGCAGAACCTAATCAGTAAATGGTGCTGGGAAAACTGGCTGATCACATGCAGAAGATTGAAAC
>NW_007247373.1:31021-43434 GCF_000164805.1 Carlito syrichta
AACTCATCAACAAGGGCAACTACAAGGGTACCTGCAGAATGAACATTTGTACACCTAACCCTAAATTGTAGCACACATCTTTAAAATAAAATAAAGTAAAAAAGAAGTATAATGATCACAGATAGTCTTATCACTCAGATATAATCCCTGACTAGTGGACACTCTGATGCTCTACACAGATTGCCTGAATCTCTTTTTCCATTTCTGCGACTTCTCTACCAGTTTCAGAGTAGTTTTGCTTCTAACCACCACACCTGGGACTCTCTTTGAAGGACTTCCTTCAGGTTACTGGAGCTGCTTTGCCCAAACGTACAGAGGTGAATGTGACTGGGTAGATTATACGCGAAAAGGTACAAAACACAGTGAGATGCACCTTACACTCCAGAGTTGCCCTTTGAGAGGAGACTGTAGCTGCTCTGTGTGGTACTGAGATCTCAGCCCTCCTTGCCTTCTGCCCTTCCCTGTCCTGCTTCCCCCGCACCCTGCTTGGATTCTCCTGGAAGCATGTCTCTCATAAATCACTTGCATGTGGATCCTCATCTTAGGGTCTACTTTTGGGAAACCCACTCAAGGCATTGCTGTTGATGTGTGAACACATCTCCTTCCACTGTGTTTTCTATACACTCAACACGTGTTGTATAACTCTGACACACAGTACTCATAGATGATTTTGGCTCTGATCTTCCTGACTGCTCGTACTAAGAGACAGCCA
The DNA here is from genome assembly GCF_000164805.1 of Carlito syrichta. Taxonomy (NCBI): domain Eukaryota; kingdom Metazoa; phylum Chordata; class Mammalia; order Primates; family Tarsiidae; genus Carlito; species Carlito syrichta. Next base: position 31,734 of record NW_007247373.1, read on the forward strand.
TCACTGGCCACATGACTCATGGCATCGTGGGCTTTTTTAAAAGGCTGAGCAGAAGCAGAGGTGTTTTCGGGCACTGAGTGCCAAGAAAACTTTGTCCCGTAGGTTATAGAGAACCGTAGCCCAAACGACTTCCTGTAATAACCGTCGTAGTGAATTCCAGAAGATGATGGCAAAGAGCCAAAGCAGTGTGGTCGACGGAAAGCGCTCTCTCGTGCTGCGATATAATTCAAGGATTGAATTCAGTGTTTAATCAGGGACTGCACAAGCAACGGCCCACAGGGGACAAGATGGATGATGTAATGAGGCACCATGTAAGAAAAAAAGTAAACTGAGAGTTCATTTCCTGTCTAAGGGAGCCGCTACTCAACTTCAGTCAGACGTTTCCATGTGGGAACATGGTTGTCACGTCTTTCAGGTTTTGAAAGGACCTGGAAATCAGAATTTATATTTTTAAGATCTCTATTTTAAAATACTGGAAATGAATTTTTTTTTTATACATTGGGTCAAAGAAATATGACAATGAGCCAAATTCAGACCCTAACTGACAATTTGCAACCACAGTATTCAGGGGGAAAATCACGCATGCTCTTCAGGTAAGGCACCAAAGGAACTTCCTCTCACAAGTTAGCTTTCCATTGCATTTTTCTATTGCTAAAAAGGCATATTGTACAGTCAGTTTTACATTCTGCTATTTTATGTATCATATTATAAGAATTTTCTTGCGGCATTCAATGCCATTCATAAAAAACTTTCAATGGCACTATCACTCAAGGACCATGATTCACTTAACAATACTCCATGTATGATAACTTAGGATGTTGGAGGTTTTGCTCCAGTAAATAACATTGCATTTCAGATCATTTTCTCCAACTGGACTCCTAAATGTGGAATTTACTGGGTAAAACCTTTTTTAAAGCTCTAAATTGAAATCAAGATTCATCAATGTTGTGGCATATCTTAATAGTCTTTTCTTTTTTACCACTGAAAAGTATTCTATTTTATGACTATACAGACATTTACTTGTCTATTCTGTTTATGGACATGGAACCTTTCCAGATATGGACTGTTATGAATAAAGCTGCTAAGGACATTTCATACAAGGCTGTTGAGGGACATATGCTTTCATTCTACTAGGACAAATACCCAGGAGTGAAATCACCGGTTCAAGAAACTGCCACACATTTCAAAAGGGCCTCTTTTACACTCCCGCAATCAAAGTGAGAGAGTTCCAGCAGTTCCATATTCTCTCCACACTGGTACTGTCCATTTTTTAAAATTTTGACCATCTTAGGGTGTCTGTATGGTGTCTCATTATGGTTTTAATTTGCCTATTGGCAATTTGCATACATTATTTTGTGAAGTGTCTTTTTAAGTCTTTTGCTTATTTAGTGAGGTTATTTGTCTTTTTACCATTGAGTTTTGGGCATTCTTTCTATACTCTGGGTGATCTTCATCAGATGTAATGTGTTGCAACATTTTCTCCCAATCTATTCCATTCCTATTTCTTTTCTTTTCTTTTTTTTTGAATTGGAGCCTCATTCTGTCGCCCAGACTAGAGTGCAGGGGCCGCTCCCGGCCACCACAGCCTCGACCTGCTGGGCTCCGGCCATCCTTCCGCCTCAGCCTTCCGAGTAGCTGGAATTACAGGCACGCGCTATCACGCTTGGCTGATTTTTTTATTTATTGTAGAGATGAGGTCTCGCTGCCCAGGCGGGTCTCGAACCCACGGGCTCAATCCACTCACCTCAGCCTCCCAAGGCGCAGGATTACAGGCTGAGCCACCGAGTCCGGCTCCTATTTATTTTCTTGATGATGTCTTTTTGATGAGCTGAAATTTTAAATTTTGATGGAGTCCAATTTAACAATTTTTCTTTTACAGCCTGTGTTTTCAACGTATTCTCTAAGTGGTTACTGCTGGTTGTGTGAGTCAGGGAATTTGTAGGTGTGGCTATTCTGCATAACGGACAACTATAAAAATCATAATTACTGTGCCAGCAAACATCGCACACTCTGGAGGTCACCCGCAGTGCATCTGAAATTATCTAGCATTAACTGAGTGAGGCTGAGCTTCAGGCTTTGGTTGAGTTCCGGTCTACTCCCTGTGCCTTCATCTCTGGACACGGCCAGAAATGCAGTGGCTACCCACAGCCATGTTCTTCTCACAGAGGGACTGAAGCACCAAGAGAGAGTATCAGAAACTCGCCGTGGCTCTTGAGGCCTCAGCTGGGAATTGACACACTGTCGCTTTCTTTCCCATTCCCATTGGCCAAAGCAAGTCACATGGCTCACGGGGGGCGGGGCAGGGGGAGAGTACATGCTGCCTTCAAGGAAGTTATAACAAGAATAGGAAGGGAAAGAATTTTCGACAAGTAACAAGTCGGCCATACTGGTAAACCAGAAGGCTACTGAGTTTTGAATTATGGTCTTTTATCTGATTCTCTTACTAAATCCTCTAACTAACTTAAGTAGTTTTTAGATGGTTCTTTGGGGTTTTCTCTATTTATAATCATATAATTTATAAGTAATATTTTCCCTTTCTTTTCCAACTGCTGTCTCAACCCTTATTGCATTGTTAAGAAATGTTCAAAACAGAGTCATGTTACAAAGATGACAGCAAAATGAGCGATCACAGGTAAAATACCATGGTATTAGCATAAAGACAGCAGAAAGACCTAGTAAAATTTTTTAAGAAAAATATATGTGAATACATATGTTCTCACTCAGAAGCAGACTTTATGGTATTATTATCATAATACCATAAGAAAGGGATTGGCGGTAGTGGGAAACTGCCAGGGAGGGGCACACCTTATCAACAAGGGTACCTCACACCTTATCAACAAGGGTACCTGCATAATGAACAGTTACATACCACCCCCTGAATTGTACACTGCGTCTTCAAAATTTAAAACTAAAAAAAAGAAAAATATTATATGTGAATAAATATAGCTTGAAGAAAGTATACCAAGATGAACTTTGTATATACTTGAGTTATAATAGACTGTGGTCACATTTATTTGTTTACATGTCTGGCTCCCTAAGAAGACAGTTTCTCAAGAGAAGGTATGGCTTCTTAGATATCTATCGTCTGTGGCATTGATATTTGAATGAGTGAATTTGTACCCTGGCTTATAAATGTCCCTGCCGATATATATTTCTTCTGGTGCTAACTTCCTTTCCCCTTGTGTCGACTGTTTCTGTGGAGTCCACTATGATCTTACTTTGCCGCATTCCAGGCCTGAATCTGATGCCACCAAGCCCTGCTCCCTGGCCCTCAACCCTCATTCTTTTTTTGCTCAAATGGTGTCCAAGTCCTATGCACCCTGTCCCCCCCCCCCGTTCACGTCTTTCTGCTTCTTTCCATCCTCACTGCCACTGCCTTCATTCAGCTGACCTGCTTCCTAGTTTGCGTCTAGAGAAAGTGCCCATCATAGAAATCTTCTTGTGTCTCTCCATTTAAAACCTCACGATAGCTTTCCGCTGTCTTCAGAGAATAACTTCCTATTTAGAGTAGTGCTCATAATCTGGCTTACCCCTCTAGCTTATCCTTAGTCCTTCCCTTCCCCCACACCAGTTTCTGGCCATATGAATGGCTTATACCTCCTGAAAATATCCGAAGAGCCACAGATCAGAAGAGCTGATTGGGAGTATGTCATTTTTAATTAATAAAATAAGAAAACATAAATGCTAAATAAACTTCATTTCTTAATTCTTTTTAAACTTGGAATATGGAATGGAAAAAATAGAATAATAAAAAGGTGGTGCATGCTAGGCATGGTGGCTTGTGCCTATAATCCCAGCACTTTGGGAGGCTGAGGTGGGAAGGTTACTTGAGCCCAAGAGTTCAAGACCAGACTGGGCAACATAATGAGACCTCATCTCTACAAAAGAATCAAAAAATTAGCCAGGCATCATGGTGGCGTTCTCCTGTAGTCCTGGCTACTTGGGAGGCCGAGATGGAAGGATGGCCTGAGCCCAAGAAGACAAGGTCAAGGTGAGCCATGATTGAGCCACTGCATTCCAGCCTGGGCAATAGAGTGAGGCCCTACCTAAAAAAAAAAAAAAAAAAAAAAAAGTGGCACAAAATTTTCAGAGTCACTGAGCTATAGATGGAACATGAACGACCATACGTATGTATGAGGAGAGGAAAAATGATATTGATTAATCTTATGCCCTACATCACACATGGTGGGTCAAGGAAGTAGGAAGAAAGGGAGGGGACAAAAGGTGTTGAAGGAGAAAGCTGCTTTTCCCCGCCAACTACATAAGGATGTGCAAGGAATGATGAGAAGGAATTTTAACTATGCCTCGGGAAAAGGAAAAAATGATGAAAGTCACCAGGAACATGACTTCTGAGGTCAAACCCTTAGAGCCAGCCTGCAGGAGGAGTGGACTACAGGATGTCGTTTGGACACGCGAGTTAGCAGCGGGCTGAGGCATCAGTCTGCGGAGACTCCTGTGGCGTGGAGCAGTCACGCCACGCAGAACGAGGCCCAGGCTCTCACCACAGGCGGGTCCTTCAGGTCGCAGAGGGCGCTCTGCCTTCTCCCTGACCATCCTCACTCCCACTTCTCCACGCTCTTCTGCCACTCCATTCTCCCCGCACTGCCAGGAACTCCTCTCCCTGCCCCCCCCAGTAAAACCGGAAGCCATCAAAGGAGAGCTCTCCCTGGGTCCCACTGCCACATCCCCCACCCCCCTGCTTCTGGGCCTGTGAGCGCTGCCTCTCCCATTGCGACAAACAGCCTGTCTGCGGCCACGTAAGTGCTCCCGTCCCCTGCACATTCCGGCTCGTTCCCTTCCGCCCACTCCAGGCCTCCACTCCAGAATCTCTCCTGCTGTCTGCTGTAGCTTCCGCTTCCCCCTCACCGCAGGACCTTTCTCCAGCCTGGAAGCATGCTGTTACTTCTCTCATCTTAAAGCCAAGTGCTCTTTGGCCCACGCCCCCTGCAAGTTACTGTACCATTTTTCTCTTGCCCCTGGAAGAAAACCTGCGTGTGCCCCGTCCTCTATTTCTCTCCCTACTCCTTTGGACTCAAAAGTCCTTTGGGCCATTGCCTGTCCCTCACTCCACCGAAACGGCTGTTATCCAGGTCTCCAACACCCTCCACATCACTCAAGCCGTGATGCATGTACAAGTCCTCATCTATTAGACCTATCGGGAGCGTTGGACACGCTGGTCACTCCCTCCTTCTTGAAGCATGTTCTTCTCCTGCTTCCAGGACACGTGCTCTTCTTGCTCTCTTCCTCCATTGGTGGCTTCTCGTCAGAATTCTTAGCCGGTCTTTCCTCATCGACATGGCCTCCAGGGGTAGAGTACCTCAGGACTGTCCTTCACCCTTTGCTTTCTTCAGCAGCACTCGCTTTCTGGGTGACCTCATCTATAAGCTGGAGATGCCCAGATTTATAACTCCAGTCCAAAATGTCCCCCTGAGTGCTGCACTCGTGTATTAACTCCTATGTGGATGTCCAGTAAACACCCACATCTAACACGTGCGTAAGGCTATTCTTGATTGCCTCTTCCCAATATCTACTATTCCCCAACCTGAAAGGCACCGTGTCATCTTCTCAGTTTTTCTGGCCAGAAAAGTCTGGAGTCAGTCCTGACCCTTCCCTGTGCTCACACCCATATCCAGTCCATCAGAGGCCCTCTGCTGTCATGCAAACTGTAACCAGACCCCTCCTCACACCTCCATCGCCACAGTGTTCCAATGGTCCTCCTGCTTCCACCCTTGCCTCTTCCATCTGCCCCCAGGCACACGCATGCACAGAGAGATGGCCATGCCAGCGTGCAGCGAGAAGGTGGCCATCTGCAAGCTAAGGAGACAGGCCTCAGGAGAAACCAACTCTGCCAGAGCCTTGATCACAGACTTTCAGACCCCAGGACTTTAGGACACACATTTCTGTTGTCAAAGCCACCAACCTATGGTATTTGGTCCTGGCAGCCCTGCCAAACTAATGCAGGATGCATCTGCTCATAACGTTATTGTGAAGATTCAACGTGTGAGTGAGGGAGTGTGTGTGTGTGTGTGTGTGTGTGTGTGTGTGTGTGTGTGCGCGCGCGCGTGCGCATGTGTATCTCTGGGGGATTGGAGAGAGAGGGAGAAAAAACTAAAATATAATAGCGGCACACACAGTCAGCATTTAAAATAGAACTCAGTAACTGGAAGATATTAGGGGTAGGAATAGTAAAAGTTCTTGAGGCCCCTCCTATGGGAAAAACGTGAATAAGAAATTCATGTCCCAGTTAAGAAATACTAAGCTTTGGAAAGGAAAAGCCATGATGTTTTCCTTTGAGAATTGGCAGAGTCTGGGTATGCTGGATAAGCCAATAGCTACCAGAGGTACCGAGGACCCAGCACCCCGAGCTCAGATACAATGAGGAGTCGGGGTCCAGGAGTCAGCAGGTTGTGCCCGCAGTCAAGGGGGTGAGTGGAGTGGAAACCCGACTTGCACAGAGGAGTAGCTTGCTTGCTGAATTGCCCACTTAGGGAGTCATCGAGTGGGGCTGCCTTTTGTCATCTGCGCCAGGCGTCGGAAGGACCAGCAGGGCTCAGGAAGAAGGGATAGAAAGCTAAGTGACAAGGACAGTGAGGTGACGTCATCTATGTAACCCCTAGGTGTTTGAGGACCTGGGTATCAGTTCGTGAGAAAGCACAGCAAGCAGTTTTACGAGAGCGTGCAGAATGCCTGCGTGTCATCAACGTGACTCAGACAGTTTGCATGCTGGAGAAAAAAGCCTCCGGTTGTCTATAACAATGTCTTGTGTGTCGATCCATGATGTTTCTAACCTTTCCTTGATTTTCTCTATATGTCTAGGCTATGCCGTGGGGGAGTGCTTCCAAACTCTCACAACCTCCCCAGATTTCCCAGCAAACTTATTGGAAAGAATCCACGTGCAAGTGGACCTGTGCACTTCAAACTCATGTTGTTCCGAGGTCAACTGTGCTGTGGAGCACAAGCAACATCTGAGGATTGTACGGCGGAAGACTGGTGAATGTGCTCAGAAGGCTGAAACCAAGGGACACCAAGGTCGCAGCACGCAAGCTCAGCAGTGTTCTTCCTTCTAGCTCCCGCTGCTCCTTCTCATGCCTTTCTTGCAAGGCGGTGCTCCTCTGCCGCATCGCCTTTTTCCTTCTCACACACTTCGTTCAGAACCTCACGGTGACCGTCATGGGTCCTAGGCACGCACACCTCTACTGAATTTAAGTAATTAAAAATTGTGTTACAACTGTGTTGCTACAAAGATGAATATAAGCCAAATTGAATTCATTTTTTTTCTGGGTCTAAAAGAAAATAAAACCTTTCCATGGGCCCCTGAGAGTAGCGTGGCCCTGGGCACAGTGCCCTCTTGGCCCAGTAGAGCAGTTGGCCACCACACCACCACTGATTCTCTGCTCTGATCCTGAGAGGGAGGGGTCATCCCCTCTCCTAGAGCTTGCTGGGTTTTACCTTTGGTCCTGATTACTGTCCCCACGTCCCGAGTCTGGCAGTTGTTCTCTCTCATTTTCAACACATCAGCTCTTAGTCCAAAGAGCATATTTGACCTAATCATGCGTTTTTTACTGCAATTAGTTTTTAGTGTATTCAGAAAGATGTGCAAGCATCACCACTGTATAATTCCAATGCATTCTCACCAGCTCAAAAATAAACTCTGTCAGCCATCACTCCCGTTCCCCCCTGCCCCAGTCCCTGGCAATCACTTTCTCTCTTTGCGGTTTTTCCTTCTCTGGGCATTTCATATAAGTAGACACATACAAATAAATGGTCCGATGTGTGGTCTTCTGCGTCTGGATTATTTCACCTGGCATAATGTCTTCAAAGTTCGTCCATATTGTGGCACGAACCAGAACTTCATTTCTTTTAGTGACTAGATAATATCCCATCATAGGCATAGACTACGTTTTGCTTATCCATTCATCCACTGATGGACATTTGGGTCGTCTCCCCTTTTCAGCTCTCATGAATCATGCTGCTATGAGCATGTATGTATACTTTTTTATAGACATAGGTTTTTAATTGGGTCGTTTGTACCTAGGAGTGGAATGGCTGGGTCGTATAATAATTCTAGAGTGCCTACCCACTCTAAAAAGAGAGTCCAGGGCTGGAAACAGTGGTTCACACCTGTAATCTCAGCACTTTGGGAGGCCAGAAGATTGAGACCAGCCTGGGCCACATAGCGAGACCCTGCCACTACCAAAAATAAGCTGCACGCCTGTAGTCTCAGCTACTCAGGAGGCTGAGGCAGAAAAGTCGCCTAAGTCAGGAAATCGAGGCTGCAGTGAGCTGTGAGGTGCCACTGCCCTCCAGCCTGGGGTGACACAGTGGGACCCCGGATCAAAAACTCAAAACTAAAAATAAAATAAAAAGAGAGTCTAGTATTCGAGAGAATGGCGCCACACGAAACTCTTCCCTGGGCCCGCCGGCATCATCTCTCGTCCTCTTCGCTGCCAGTTTCTCCGTCCTAGGCCACTCGCTCCTTCGCTCCTGAATTGAGTTTCCAGAAACCAGCGGCTTCTTCTCGGTCCCAGCTGCTTTCGCTTGAGGGTTCTGCTGAAAGTGACCGTGGATGCCGTGAGCGCTCTCGGCCTTTCTTCACGTGCTTCGGCCACGAGGCTCTCGCTCACCTTCCCCCGCCTTCTTTGCCGAGGTCTTCCTCCCTGGCCTCTCTCCCGAAGGCCAGCTTCCCTTCACCATCTGCCACTCCGCTTCCTCTCCGCCCTCCGTCGACTCCTGCAGGACATCCAGCCTTTTGCCATGTGTCTGAGGAGGTCCCCAAAGGCTGCATCTCCAGTCCCGACTTTCTCTCCCAGCGACCAGTAGGCAATTTCAAACCCAGCGCCATGAATTTGTCTCCCCAGACCGCTTCCTCCTCCAGATGTCCTGGTCCTGTGGAACCCTGGGGCCTTCCTCTCACATGCTGGGTTTCAGGGTCTCAGCCCCCGTGGTCTCCAACCCCAGGTCGCATTCCAGGTCCTGCTCATCCCTCTCTGACTTTTGTTCTGTTTCCCATCCCAGTGCGTCCGGTCTCCTTACCTCTTCAGCTGCAGAGATTTCAAAAACTTATGTCGGTCCATCCCACACCTGTCCCCGGACCCATTTTTCTAAAGTGGAGCTCCTATCAGCTACTTTCAGCTCAGACACCTCCCGTGGCTCCCCACGGCCTAGCAGATGAAGTCCGAACCGCGTCGGCCGGGCTCTGGACCAACTGCCCCTGGCAACGTTGTCTGCCACAACCTTCTAGTAACCGGACTCCTCGTGGCTCCTGCACGCCCCTCCCCCACCACGCCCCCGCAGCCGCTTGCTTCCCTGTCTCTGCGGGTCCTTTAAGCTGCAGCCTAGGTTCGCCTGTTCCTCTCTTGATTGCACCAGGGAGTGATGCTCTCCCTCTGAAATGCCGTAACCTCGAGGCAAGCGATCACATCCTGCTTTGAACCATCTTAGTGTGTACTTCATGCCCCAACCGCCTAGAAAGTCCTGGAGGGCTGAAGCCGTGTGAGCCGTTTGCACCCCCAGCACCAAGCACATAGCAGGTCCTCAATAAATTGGTGTTGGATGAATGCGCACATTCCCAGCGGTGCTGAGACGAGCTAGCCCACGTCTATTCTCAGCTCTGCTACTAAAAACACACCAACCCTCTCATTTGCGCTTTTCTCTCAAGTCAAGCTAAGCATTCACTCTGGCTGCTCTGTCTTCAGACTGAGGTCTCTTGCCCTCAGGGTGTCTGGCCAGCTCCTTCAGATTGGAATCTCAGTCTCCGGGCTTAGTCGACTTCTGAGGGCCTCGTTCTCTGTCTTGCTGTCCCCAGCTTTCCGCTTCTGGGACAAGCCCCAAGCCCAGGAGCAAAGCCAGAGCTTGGTCCCAAGGCAGTGTCCCTCAGAACCAGCTAAAGAGCAAAAGAAACCCTGCCTTCCCCGAGATAAAAGCTTTGTGCTGCGGGATCACCGGTGGCCTAATGCCACGCTGCCATGGCAACGTGAATTTTAAGCAGTCATCGGCAGAACCTGCCTCCTCTGTTTCAACAACCCTGGAGCCAGTCTCTCCAGGGTGGGACTTCCCACAACCGGAGACAGGGTGTGCCTGAGGCACCTGGGTCCTTTTCTGGGGTCAGAATGACCCTGGCAGCTGACATCCTGAGGCCTGATTCAGTGGGGGAGCGGGCTATCACATTCATGTTTCCAGGAGCAGAGTGCATTTCTGGGGATGACACGGGGCACCAGCAGCCTCAAGGCAGAACCACAGCAAGGAGGCTGGCACGGCTCCCGACTTCTGTTCCCTCCTGGAACAGCCAGTTCTCTCTCCAGGGAAGCAAAGAGGACTGCGTGACCCTTGTCCCAATAACCTCACGATCACTTGGGGAGACAAAACACACGTTTAAATGATGCAAAACTCAATGAAACCAATGTCCTCCGAAAGATTCTCTGACCTCCCGTTAAGTTTGACACTGGGGCCACTGAGGATGGTGGCACCAAATGGACACCAAAAGCCCCACCAAGGCCGGGTCACTTTGCAGGCTGTGGTACCCCAGAGGACAGGCAGGAGGCTCACGTCCAGCAGGCTTTCTGGTCATTCCCACTGCCCCGTCCTCCCAGGTTAGGAGTTTGCAGGGGGCCAGAGCCTCAGCATTCTCGTCCTCTAGAAGGATGTGTGCAACCCCAGGTGGTCCCACTGCTAGCATTGACTGGGGGAAAGTATTCATAACCCTTCCAGCTGGGATGTGCAGAAACAATGACACTCATGCATACACTGCTGGTGGCCACCTACATTAGTATAGACCTTTAAAAAGGCAATTTGCCATGTTGGATTGGTCTTAAAACATATGTACACTTTAACCCAGCAGTTCCTGTTTAGTTTCTGTCCAGGAGAGATACTTATAGGTGCACACAGAGGAATGCACAAGTACATTCATTGTATCATTTAGTTTTCATGAGAAATTGGACACAACTTCATGTTCATCTATAGAATAATAAACAACCATGGTACATGCATACAGTATGAATTTCCTAGAGCTGCTGTAACAAAGTACCACAGACTAGGTGGCTTAAAATCTGGCAATGAACAAAAACATATTCGCTCATAGTTCTGGAGGCAAGAAGTCCGAAATCAAGGTGTCAGCAGAGCTGTGCTCTCTCCAAAGGCTCCAGGGAAGGACCCTTTGTTACCTCCTCCAGCTTCTGGTGGCTCTTGGCCGCCATGGTGCTCCTTGGGCTGCAGTTGCCTCCCTCCCACCTCGGCCCCCATCTTCACATGGCCCCTGCCCGCTGTGTGTCTCTATGGCCTCCCCTCTTCATAAGAGGGCTCTAGTCATTGGCCGACCCTCACCCAGTATGACTAGTGTTTTGGTAAAATCACCTGTAGTGATTGTCCTAGTCTGTTGAGTGTGCCTATAAAGTCATATCTGAGGCTGGGCAATTTACAAAAAAAAAGAAAGATGTTTACTTGGCTCACTGTTTGGCAGGCCGTACAAGAAGCATGGTACCAACATCTACTTCTGGCGAGGGCCTCAGACTGCTTCCACTAATGGTGGAAGGTGAAGGGGAGGCAGTGTGTGCAGAGATCGCATGGCAAAAGAGGAGCAAGAGAGAGGGGGGAGATGCCAGGTTTGTTTGTTTGTTTGTTTGTTTGTTTGTTTAGTTGGAGATTCATTCTGTCGCCCAGACTGGAGTGCAGTGGCCGCTCCCGGCCACCGCAGCCTCGACCTGCT
>NW_007247373.1:43508-57931 GCF_000164805.1 Carlito syrichta
CCGCGGGCTTAGGCAGTCCACTCACCTCAGCCTCCCAAAGGCGCGGGATTACAGGCTGAGCCAGGTTTGTTTTTTTAGCAGCCAGTTCTTATAGGAACTGATAGAGTAAGAACTCATCACTCCCGCTCCCCAGGGAGGGCATTAATCTATTCGTGAAGGATCTGCCCCACGACCCAAACACCTCCCATGAGGCCCCACCTCCCATATTGGGGATCAAATTTCAACAAGAGGTTTGGAGGGGACAAACATCCACACCACGGCAGAGATTTTTTGCAACGACATGAAAACGTTCATTGACGTTCCATCTGCTTCAACAAGAATATGAGAGATTGACAGGGGATGTAAAAGTGAATTAACAACAAGCCGCTCATTCGCAATATTAGCCTTAGGTTATAAAGTGATACATCTGAATATTTGCCATGGAATCAGGAGGTTTTGTCTTAATCACGGCCATCCACCATCTCCAACACCCAACCCCAAGCTGAGTGTGGTGCTACAGGGCTCTGTGCAAAGCTGAGGCTGCAGACATGGCCCTGCCCTACAGATGCTCCCACTGTTGGAACTTACTGAGATGAGAGTAATAAGCCATACAAACAAGATTTAAGAACAATGACACGGTGACAAAGGGCTGCCCAGGGGCTGGCCAGAAATTCCAGGAGTGCTGTGTTGCTGTCATGCTTCAAATCTCCCTTGCCTTGAAGCCAAAGAACAAAGAGAAATTATGGAGGCTTAACCCAGGGACGGGCCAGGGCTGGAGGTTTGCAAGGAAAGTAGAGACCTCTGTGATCTAGGTCTTTCTAATACCTAATGTGTAGCACACAATAAAAGCTAGTGGCTTGGGTCAAGTGTCCGAGTACTTCTGGGTGTGAGGGTTGCTGTGCTCCTGAAGAGGTAGCTGTATTTTCCTGCTGCCTTAAATAGGCTCTGTTCTTTCCTCGTCCCTGAACTCTGACTCCTAGACCTCCAAGGGCTGGATCCCAGAAGACATTTTATTTCATCTCCCTACAGAAGTGGCAGTTTTCTTAATTCGGTGCCTTCTTGTGTTATATGGGATAATAATTCAACATATTATTTGCATCTTATTGGAGGTAAGTGTTCTGAGATTATTTTCTTATGTTTCTGGCCTTTTCTACTGCATATTCCTCAAAGGAACGACAACTTTCCTCCCACTAGCCCACTGCACACAGAGCCGCATGCTGGGGCCAGCGAGACTTTCTTGAGGCTCCTCTTTGCGTCAAACCCACCTTGCAGCAAATATTCATCAAGCAGTCACCAGGCCCAGGCACTGGTCTGAGCTGTTTCCATAAATTACCAAATAATCTTCACATGCACACACCCCATGGGGCTATATTATCCTGGTCCCAAGTCTATGGATGAAAGAACAGAGGTTTGGAGAGGGTTTTTTCTTTGTTTGCTTCACACTTATTTATCTTTATATTTCATTTTAAAGATGTGGGGTACAAGAGAGCTTTAATGAAACACTCAAGGTCACTTAGCTAGAAAGGTAGACCCTGAATCTGACCTGAAGCAGGGTAATGCCAGAACGTGTGCTCTTAGCTGTTACACTCAGCACCCCTTCTTTTAGAGCTTACTGCAATTCTTAGTTTAAGAGTAACCATGGATTCTTGACAGCAAGGCCCAGTTTTATTGATAACAGCGTACCAAATGCCTAGCAGTCCCTCTATGAAACTTGGGTGGATGCATGGATGGGTGAATATGTTGGGAGGGAAAAATATGTGTCTCTCTACCAACTTTGGGTCAATGGTTGGGAGCCTGATAACTAAATGACAAAAGACAGATGGAGAAAAGACAAAGTTTACCTGCACACAGGGGAGTACACAAGAATGAGTTCTCTGAACAACTGGAGTTAAGAGTTTATATGTCACCTTAGTAAGAAGGGGACTTCAGACTTTAAGGGAAAGCAAATGGTAAGAAACAAACGAAAAACAAGTGGAAGCCATGAAAAGTTTTGATGAGGGGATGATTATGCAATTGGGCATCCAGGTGTGAGTGGTCCATTTCCTTTCTGCCTGTAAACCTCCTAGAGAGGGCCTTGGGGTGGCTATATTTGGGGAAGACTTGTTTCGAGCTAAAAAGTTTAGATATGGTCTTCTTTTCCCTGTGGCAGCTGTTTAAGAGGTGTTCTGCTTAAGATAACCTTTATATGACGTCAGTTGGTCCGAATGGATGGCTGGATAGATGGTTGCCTGTGTGGGTAGATAGACGGAAGAGTGGATGGATGGAGGGAGGGAAGGAAGGAAGGAAGGAAGGAAGGAAGGAAGGAAGGAAGGAAGGAAGGACAGACGAACGGGTGGGCAAATGTGTGGGTGAGTAGGTGGGTGGGTGGGTGGATGAAAGGATGGACGGAAGGGTTGGCGGATGGAGAGGTTGAAGGAAGGAAGGAAAGAAGGAAGAAAAGATGTGTGGCTAGAATGATGAGGGTGGATGGTGTGGACGTATCTGTGTGTCCAGGACGGAGAGCCAAGAGGCTCGCAGCAGGGCCAGAGTTAGAGCCAGTCTCATAAGCCACCCACCAGGGAGGGTAAATCTCTCTGCCCCCAAATTACATCCACAGCTTGTTGTGGTGCCTACATTTCGAAGTTTAGAGATGCATTTCCTTGAGACAGAGGTTCTTGTTGAAATGGAACTACAGTGGAGATGAAAACACTATTATGTCATAACCTATAGCAGTGTGTGTATGTGCATATATACATGCATACTTACATACGAAACATATATATTAGTGTAAAGTACATACATGTAAATTTATGAAATATGTATGTGTATGACCATAGATGATAAAGATGCAGTCAGCTTTGTTGTGGCGGAAAAAAAGACCAGCATGGACAACCAGCTCTAACAACAGGACAACTGAGCTAATGCGGACTCCCCCGTCATAAAGCATGGAGTTAATATTAAGTGAAAACCCCAGGGGAGAGTGATGGAAGATGGTCTGGGGCCCCAAAATTTGAAGGACCAGACCTAAGACCCATCCATCAGCTGGGACACCTGAAGGGACCCATGACAGGAAAGGGGACTGAGAAAACAGGAGGGCCATCTCCCAAGGTATAATAAACACAAAATAGCACTGCCAAAAGAGAGACCAGAGAAAGTGAAGAGGAGGGAAGAAGCATCATCCAGAGACAGTGGAGGAGAATTTTGAGAAAGGAAACCAGACCTGAGCTCTCGGATGGAAGAAGCACCATCCCAGCAGGATAAACAAATACGTCTGCACCCAGGCACACTGCAGGGAAACTGCAGAGCACTCGTGACAAAAACCAGTTCTTGGAAGTAAAATAGAGAAGAAAATCCATAAAGTGACAGCAACCGGACTTCCCATTCGCAATAAAACAGGACAGAAGATGATAAAATACGGTCTGAGGTGCCAAGGAGAAAATATTCTCAATCTATCGTTCTTTATTCACCTAAATGATTATTTAAGAGTAAACGATTGAAATAATGGTAGGATGAAACGGTAATGAAAATAAAATAAAGACATTTTAAGACAGAAAACTGAATTTGCTTCTCAAGGGCACCATCTGTGAAAGAATTGCTAAAGGATGTGCTTCAGGACAAAGAAAGCTGGACCAGAAAGGAAGAAGTAGGATCCAAAGGGAAGTGATCAGCAGAGTTGAAGCTAAAAGAGCTCTGACCATAACACATAATAATAGCATTCACAATGACTTATTTTGTTTAAAAACAAAATGAAACTAATAATAATAGGAAATAAAATTCACAGACGTTTGAGCTAAATCCAGCCAGTAGCCTACGTCTAAATGGCCCTCTGGTAAGAAAGACCTTACTTTTTTTATTGTGCTAAGCTATACTAACATGAAACTTAGAATTTTAACCACTCTTAAGCGTTCAGTTCAGTGGTATGAAACACATTTACATTATTGTCCAACCAGCACCACTATCCATCTCCAGAACTTCTTCCGCCTTCTGAAGTGAAACTCTGTATCCATTCAACGCTGACTTCCCGTTGCCCCACCCCCCTCCCAGGCCCTGGCAACCACCGTTCTACTTTCCGCCTCTATAAATCAGACTCCTCTAGGGTATATGGGTGGGATCATGCAGTTTCTTCTCCTTGGGTGACTGGCTTACTTCGCCCAGCATAATGTCTTCAAGCTCTCTCCATGTTGTGACGTGTCAGATTCTCTTTCCCTTTTAAGGCTGGATAATATTTCATCGTATGTATACAGAACATTTGTTTACCTCCTCCATGGGTAAACATTTGGGTTGCTTCCATCTTTGGGCTGTGGTGAGGAGTGCTGGGAACACTGGTGCACGCCCGTCTTTTCAAGTCCCCGTGTTCAATTCCTCTTCGTATATAGCCAGAGACGGAATCGGTGGATCACAAAGTCATTCTGATTTTTAATTTTTTAAGGAACCTCCATGCTGTTTTCCGTAGTGGCTGCACCACGTTACACTCCCACCAGCAATGCGTAAGAGGTCTGATTTCTTTCGGTCCTCGCCAACACTTATAAATTCCTGTCTGATTTTGTTCTGTTTTCCTAATAGCCGTTTTAACTGGTGTGGAGTGGAATCTCGCTGGAGTTTCGATTTGCATTTCCTGATGATTGATGATGCTGAGCATCTTTTCATGCGCGTCTTGGCCATTTGTGTGTCTTCTTGGGATACGTGGCTACACAAGTTTTAACCAAGTTGTGTTTTGTTGTTGTTGAGTTGGAGGAATTCTTTATCTATTCTGGGTATTAACCCCTTATCGTACATATGATTAATTTTGCATGTTTAATAGCTGAAAGAAAAGAAGGAGGAGGAGGAGGAGGAGGAGGAGGAGAAGAAGAAGGGAGAAGAAGAGTTGGAGGAGACTGAGACCAAACGTGGCCTCCAAGGTCTAAAACATTTACTGAACAACCATTTACAGGAGAGACGTGCTGATACCGAATTTGAGAGGGAAGGTGGATGAAGAGAGGGAAGTGGAGATATTGTTTTCTCTGTTTTTGAAGCATTAGAAGTAATTAGGGCAGAATGTTAACATCAGCCAGCTCTGAATAATGTGCGCGTGAATGCTTGTGATATTATTCACGGCTCTTTCTATGTTTTTAAATGGAAAAACGTCAATATAAATAGCGTATACTATTACACGGACACGCACACGGTGGGGAGGGGGGATAAAGGGCATCCGGTCTCAGCGGGGTGCTGCTGCGACGGCAAGCGGAGGTCTCACATCTGCCAGATGAGGCTGGTGATGCTGGCCCCCAGCACAAAGGGAAGATCCAACGTGAGCAGAGATTTCCAAGAAGCTCTTTCAGTGGGAGCCTGTGAGTGCGGTTGTCCTCATCTCCAACTCCCCAAGATGGAGTTCTTCAGGACGAGACAACTCAGGGGCTCTTTGTGGGTTGAGACGAGGGCACAGACGGTGCAAACGTTGGAGACTTGGCTACTAAGTTTCTTTTCTAAAGGTTCTGCGGAGAGACCTGCGTGATGTGCCCAGGACCAGCCCAGGGCATGACCTTGGTCACCTCGGCTGACCCTCACTGCCCTCCCGCCCCCTCATCTGACAGGTTGTGCTCCCCTCTCCAGGGACACTTTCCACGAGCACCTCCGCTCTCCACGCTCACCATGAAGTGACTGCCTTACCGAGGGTTGCATGATGCGCCCCTCCAGCCAGAACCAGGCCGCACCACAACGCCCGCACACGCCCACACGGACACTCCACGCCTGCACCGGCCAGCGGGCACACATACACAGCCCAGCTGGGCGCCATGCGCATCTCTAAGTGCATGGACGGGGTCCCCCCGCCCCTGAGACGCGGTCGATGCCCTTGCCACCAGCTCCTCTGCCGCACCCGGCTGTCCCTCAGGTACCCTCCCCACTCCCGGAGCCTTCGAAAACTCTCCCGAAGAAAAGGAGCCTACCCTCAGGCCCCAGTCCCGCAGCCACATACAGATGCCTGCCGTTAGCTGAGCATTTAGAAAGCTTGCTTTCTAGTCCTGTCTGCTCCCCTCCCATCCCACCTTACTCTGGCCTCTCTGTGTGCTCTGGCCCCCAGCTGCACCTCCTCAGCAGAGCAGCTGATAATCCCTCAGGCTCAGTCGTCAAAGAAAGTCCTGAGCAGCGACTCATGCCTGTAATCCCAGCACTGTGGGAGGCCGCGGTGGGAGGATCCCTTGAGCCCAGGAGTTCAAGACCAGCCTGAGCAACATAGCAAGACTCCTTCTCTACCAGAAATGCAAAAATTATCTAGAAGTGGTGGAGTGTGCCTGAAGTCCTAGCTACTCAGAGGCTGGGTGGAAGGACAGCTTGAGGCCCCGAGTTTGAGGCCAGCCTGGGCAACAGAGCGGGACTCGACCCGGGGCATGGTGGCACCTGTCAGTGATCCTAGTTACTCAGGAAATTGAGACAGGAAAACCTCCTGAGCCCCAGGAGCTGGAGGTTACAGTGAGCTACGATCGCGTCACTGCCCTCCCAGCCTGGGCGACAGAACGACTCCCTGTCTCCGAAGAAAAAAAAGAGGAATGAGGCTTCATGGGTCTCCAGTCCTAGGAGTCAGAGCTCGACACAAAGTGAGACCCTCAAAGGTGGAATTCTACTGGCTGCAGCTGCAGGAGAAAGCGAGCGCTCTCCTGCAGGCGCTTTTCCATAGCGAATCCCACCCTCAGCCCTCACCCAGAGCCTTCCGGGACAGAGCCTCAGCCACCCCAGAGGCGCACAGGAGCCGGAGAGCCCTGCAGAGACCCCCGTTGCCCGTGGCAGGGGCAGCACGGGGTCCAGCAAGAGGCTCCGGGTCTGGGCTGAGTTCAGGCGAGCAGGGCACACAGGGGTGGCCCCGGCCCTCTCGCTGCCCCTGCACGCCAGCTGGGCTTTCCAAGGGGGAAAGACTCCCTTCCCCGCACAGGCCTCCCTCCGGCTTCCGAAGGGAACGTCCCAGCCGGCTCTCTTCGGGGATCCGTGAGCCTCGCGCGCCCCCTCCTGGCCAAGTGTGAGGAGGCGCTGGCCACCCAGCGTGGAGGGCTGGGGGTGAGGGCGTGAGGCGCAGTGTCCTGCGGTCTGTGCTGTGCTCACCCCCTCAGCTGGAGGACTTGGGCTGGGCCGACTCGGCACGATCCTCCCTCTTCTCTCTCCGGGCAGGGTGGCAGGGACCGGCACTGCCTCCCCTCAGGCTCGAAGAATTCAGCCCTGGTGGACTCCGAGGGGCCCTCCCCAGAAGGCAAGGGGACACGGGCCTCAGGGCCCCTGGAGAAACCTGCTCCGCAGGTAGGTTGTCAAGGGGAGGACACCCATGGCCTGGAGCCCTACGGGTCAGGCGTGGTAAAGAGGGATTCTTCTGTTTCCACGTCTGATGTGACCCCAAAACCAAGAATCAACAGCAGGTGCCAACGACCTGCCCCATCCCTAGGAGGCGCAGGGAAGGGAAGGGAAGGGAAGGGACCAGACGGAAGCTGAGGTCAGACCATGTTGCGGAGGGCCGGAAGAGGCTTCCCTGGAGGGCCAGGGATGCTTACCAGGGAGCTTCCTGCAGCCGTTCCAAGCTTGCTCCAGACAGCTAACCAGGTGACCACTGTCAAGCTGTGGCCCATGGCAGCCAGGGGAGAGCCGTGGTCCCTTCCGACCCAGCAAGCTGAGGCCGGAGGGCCCCAAGAAGCTAGGAAAACTGCAGCTAAGTAAGAGCAGCAGGGGGACCCCCAAAGCACCATGGGGATGGTTTCTGTGTCAGCTAAGATCCTTTCAGGTCCCCCCCGCCGCCAGTACCCCCCTCCCAGGCCTCCCAGCCTGGAACAGCCCAAGCCCAAGGAGGGAAGGAGCCTCATCTTTGGATAAGTTGTGCGAGGTTGGCTTATTACATTGACATTCGAATTGTGAAAAGAGCTAAAGTGAGACTGTTCTTGTCATCGTGCCTGGAGGGTTTTTATGGTCTGAAAATGACCGGAAAAGTTGTGGGACTCCCCAGAGTTTCCATTCAGGGTTGGGAGGAGAATAACTCACAGCACGGGTTTAAAGGAAGCCTGACGAGGAAATAACAACGTCGTTTTCTTCTTACCTCTATACAGTTCTGAGCAGATGCATATGCTTCCATTCTACATGCATCCAAATAACCCCGTGAAGATGGTCAAATGGGCTGGGCATGGTAGCTCGCATCGGTACTCCCAGTACTTGGGGAGGCCGAGACGGGAGGATTGCTTGAGCCCAGGAGTTCAAGGCCAGCTTCAGCAATATAGCAAGACCTCATCTTTACAAAAAGAAAGTGTTTTTAAATTTTTTATGTTAAAGATGTGGGGTACAACTCAGGGCCAAGTATACAAATGCTCATTATGCGGGTACCCTTGTGGATGAGGTGTGCCCACCCCACACTCCCAAATTTAAAAATTAGTCTGGCGTAGCGGCCCCTGCCTGCAGTCCCAGCTACCTAGAAGGCTGACGCAGGAAGGTCACTTATGCCCAGAAAAATCAAAGCTGTGGAGAGCCATGACCATGCCACTGCTCTCCAGCCTGGTGAACAGAGTGAGATCCCGACTCAAGGAGAAAAAAAAAAAGAAAGTCCAGTTGTCACCCCCAGTGTACAGGTGAGGAAATCAAAGAGCTGTCCCAATCAGAGCTGAAAGGACATGGACTTAAAGGAAAAGTCTCAGAGTGTGCTTGGTTCTCCTGTTTTAATTTTTTTTTAATTCTTTGTCTGGCTTCCCCTTTTTTTCCCCCTTGTCCCTCTGTTCCTACTGTTATCAATAACGTTTTCATCCTTGCTTTGGTTCTGTTAGTTTACTGACTTTATTCTATTCTATTTTATTTTTTTCTCGTGTTTGTATAGGGGAATAGTACACCAACAAGGAGGTTGGTTACCTTGTATGTCTGTATGACTGTGTGTTTTAGTTTTTCATATGGTTGTTGGTTTGTTTGTTGTTGTTTTTACTCGTATCTGTCTCTGTGTCTCTTTTTGTGTGTTGGTCGGTACGTTTGTCTGTTTTCCCTCTTACTCTTCCCTCTCTCCACCTTCCTCTTCCCTCACTCCCTGCTCCATTCTTTTCCCTTTTCTTATCTCATTTTGCTTTCAGGGAGTAAACCTATAACCCCCCTGCATGGACAGATTGCAAGGCAGTGGGAAGTGGGTTCCAGATTATCCTTACACCTGTAGGTGGATACTGGGATCTGCTGACAGACTTTGAATCACAGCTCCCCCCTCAATTAAATCTCAAAACCGCAAAAAGGACTGCCCCCAACCTACAGTCCAACTCCAGAATTGAACAAGGCCAGAGGATGTACATAAGGAAGAATAGGAGATTGAAGAAACAGAAGTAAAAGCAACCCCTCCACCCCTGAACAACAGAATTAAAGAAGACGGGGGGGAGGAAGGAAAAAGTGGGGAGGAAAATCTACACAAATGAAGAAAAACCAAAAGAAGAACATAGGCCTCACACAGACCTCTGGGAGGTCAGACACTGAGAAAACAGACTTCGGAACACAAAGAGCTGTCCCAGGATGGACAGGGGCTGTACAGGGCTCCCACCACCCGTTCTCCACCCGCAGCTGTGGATCCAACCTCCCCAGCTTGCTCCAGAGCGGTGGAAGCACCCCCATGATGGAGTCCGCTTTGCTCCCCGCGCCTCCCTTGGTGTTTGACACCTAGCAGGTATTTTGGCTGAGTCCGTGAAAAGCCACCCAACCGTGGAATGGTGCATAGCTGCATGTTTTAGGCATTTACCAAATATTTGGTCAAACGAAAATGAATCAAGACCGGCACAGTGGCTCACGCCTGTAATCCCAGCACTTTGGGAAGCCGAGAAGGGAGCCTTGCTTGAGCCCAGAAGTTAATTCAAAAGCCAGCCTGAGCAATGTGGCAAGACCTCATCTCTACAAAATAAATCGGAAAGTTAGCCTGGCATGGTGGCATGCACCTGTTGTCCCAGGAGACTGAGACAGGAGGATCGTTTGAACCTAGGAAGTCAAGGCTGCGGTGAGCCATGATTACATCACTGCTCGCCAGCCTGGGCGACAGAGTAACATGACCTCTCTCAAAACAAAGCAAAACAACAACAAAAGCCACTCAAGTACTCTTGTCTCCTCTTGGGCCCCCTCCCGTAGTCTCCCCGTCTCCTCCGTGAACCTCCTGGACTGCACATTAGCGCCACGGTGGGAGAGGCCAAGTGGCCCCCCGATATCCCCCCTCCCCATCTCCCTTCCTGGGGTTCAAACCTCCAGAAGTCTAGCTACTCACAGGCTGGCCTCGCTGGAGGCCATTTCCCAGGCTTCTTTGCAGCTAGGCATGGCCAGGCGACCAAGGGCAGGCCAATGGGCTGTGGCTGTGAACTTAAGAGGAAGAAGCTGCCTTCCCACCACCTCCTCTTTTCCTGTGATCTCTCTGGGCAGGGACGTGGGCTTGGGGGTGGTGGGCCAGGTCCAATTACTGCCTCAGAGCTGTGGTCCTCAACCTCGTCTGGACCCAGAAGTGACCCGGGAAAGGATCTAAAAACCCCGGATGCTGTTGCTCCGCCCCCAGAGATTCTGAACTGATTGGACGGCACGTGGCCTGCACATTGGGACCGTCCACATGTCCCGGTGGATTCTAACATCCAGACAAGATGGAGAATCATCACAGCTGAGACTAGGAAAGGGGCAGAGAAAGAGGACAAAAACAGACATACCTTGGTCCCAATGTCTTTTCTTCCCTGGACCCCGTTCGCCCTGTTCTGCCCTTCTGCCCTTGGGCCACTGTGGGACCGAGACAGAAGCTCCTTTACACTGGAACCGCTTCCTCCCTTCTGGGAGCAGCTTATTATTCTGCTTCAACCCGGGCTTGACCTAATCCAACCAGTGCGTTCTGGAGCCTTCTGTCATGAATGCTGGATCCGTGTGGATCTTAATTTCCATATGGGTGTGGTTCCTCTTTAGGACTCTGGGGAAGGAGTGAAGCCCTTCAGGAGAGAAACCCCATAAACACCCTGGAAAACACCCGTAAAAAGTTCATATTGGGCCACGGGGTAAAAGCTGTAGAAGAGACCCGAGCCCTGACAAGCTGCAGCTGTGGCTACAGTTGAACTAGTATCTTGTTTCTGGGTCTGCCTTAAGTTCAACACGGGGCAATTGATTACCTCCCGCCCTGACCCCTGGGGAGAAGCTGCCCAGCAGGTAGATACACATATTCTCCCTCGAACCACAGGCCTAAATCTGCGTGAGGACCAGAGCCTAAGTCTGCCTGAGGACCAGAGCGGTTCCCACTCCCAGGACCCCGCCTCCCCCTGCCTTCCTCCTAAACTCCTCTGGTATGCCTCGCTGTCCGGGGTAGTGGCTGGTGGTCACAGGACCTGCTCTATAGGTGGCATCTGTTGCGAAGCCTAAGAATGATGTTTGAGATACTTTTCGGATTTTGTGCTCTGACAGACCCAAGGCCCTACCTGAGCCAGAACACATACCCAGGAAACTGGCTCCACTGGTCCTGGGATGCCCCTCCTGGAACCCGGCTCTGGGACACGAAGGCAGTTTCGACACCCTGTGACATCGCCAGGCAATCAGCAGCCCCTAATCCCCTCCTGCCAATTTCCTTTAAAAACTCCGGCCTCCAAATTCTCAGGGAGGCAGATTTGAAAAGTAACTGCCATTCTCCTGCCTGGGCTGCTTTGTGATATTACACTCTTTCTCCACTGTGATGGTTGCATCAGACCTGGTTTTGCTGGGCAGCGGGCATAAGAATCGGATCAGGCTGTAACACTAGCGTCCAAATTCAGAGCTGTGATTCTTCTTGTTTTCAACAGCCTGACTGGGAGCAGACTAAGAGTATGAATTCTTTTGCCTCTAGTCTCATTTAGCCCAGCTTTTTAAATAAAGGCATCAAATTAATCAACTCTCTCACCGTGCAAAAAAGACCCAGGCTATTTTACTTACTTTCTGGGAGAAAAGTTTTCCTTAGCCCGTGATGAGTGACTCCTTTGTGAGCCCGGTGAGGTAGGTTTGGTGGAATCTAAAATGAGTGAGGTTCTCTGAGTACGCAAGTGTCTGTGGTTTCCCTGTGGGGATCATCAAGCCCAGGTTTTAGCCACACACCCATCCAACGTCCATTTTTAGATGTGCACAGAGAAATGATCCAGCAGCCAGCCCCGGCCTTTATGGGCTAAACACGATAAGTTGTCAGAGGTCAAAGGCAAGTCGGGGGCTCTCATCGACTCACTGAATTCTGATGAATTTGAGGGTCAAAGAGGAGGAACATAATGAGTGGTTTGGCAAACCACTTAACTTTTTCCTCCCATGAGGACTTTCCATGCAACTTTTAAGAGCTATTGTATTCACCACATCGTCCTTAATTTCAATCCACTGTCCAATCCAGTTATGATCCCAGCAGGACCCTTGGGGACAATACTTCAGGGCTTTGGCAGAAGCCAAGGACAAAGCTGCAAGTCAGCAGCACGTCCAGGCTCTCATGGGAGCTTCCAGCCCACGGTCCTGCAAGGCGGAGCACAAAGGCCTGGCCGTTCCCAGGAGAGGCAGAGGCCCTTTCTCAGTGGCTGGGACTCAGGGCCACCCCAGAGGCCCGGCCACAACTTTCTCAGAACTGTGCTGCCGTCGGAGACTCCGCTGGCCCACCCCTCCTTCCCCAAAGGTCACGCCTGCACCGCGGTCTGGACCCCACCCCCAACACCAAGTTCGTCCAGCCGTGGCCCTTCCTTCCCCAGTGGCTTCCCCCAACAAATCTCTGGTCCATCACATCCCGTCTTGGTGTCTGTTTCCTGGAGGGCCTGAACAACACGCTTGGCCTTCTGGGGGTGTGGCTTCGCCCAGCCCACCCCACGCCATCCCCGTGAGATGCCACAGCCTGAGGCTCTCCTAGGGAGCTCAGCTGAGGAAAGCGTCATGTGCAAACCTCCGGAGACCCAGAGAGAGCTCTTGGGGGTGACTCAGCATCCCTTTGTCCAGAAAACGGAAGGAGATGCGAGCTCAAGTCCTAAATGATAGCCCACAGGTAGCTAATGACACCAGACACACACTAACATTCCAACCCAAGAAACTCTTAAAGGGAACCTTTTATTGGTTTTAAGGCAGCAAGGAAAGTTTTCCGGTCCACATGCCTTTCTTCTGTCCAGGGGAGGGAAGGTCAGGAGGAAGAGAAGGTCTTGGCCACCGGGGACGGACCAGAGCCTTCTTGACCACGATCACCCCATCGTGTCTCTCCAGCCCCCAGGTGTCACCCCAATGCACTTGGGTTCGTGAGCTCCCTCCCATGGCATCTGCCACGAGCATCTTCCTGGCCCATGGCCCCCACTCAGCCTGCCTTGCCCTCGGCCAGGCTCTCCCAGGGGCAGACGACCTCCTTCTCTGCGGCCCGGTCACTGGACTCTGCCGCCCTGACATCCTCTGAGTCTATCAGGCAGGTTCCGCTCCCTGTAGGTACGTCCATTTTGATCTGGAAAAAGCTTCAGGGGCAAGAGGAAAGCGAGTGAGGCAGGGGTAGAGAGGATACCACACCCCCGCACGATCCTGACATCCCCGAGGATGAGCACACCACGGGCGTGGACCAAAAGCTGTGTGTGCAGCCATTGGCTTGGTAGATCCTTTTTAGTGGGGATTTGGACTTTGCTGTTATTGATGATAAGTCTGAGGGTACTTTGTTTTTTCTTTTCGAGGGACTTGAACTTCCACAGTTTTGAAGAGTTCAGGATGTCCCTGGGGGACATCTCAGTACTTAATGATCAGCCCCTTTAAACTGCCCCCTGAGGAAGGAGTGGCCCCTGAGAAGAGGGCCTTTGGAAAGCCTCAAGCCCATGTCTGAGACACAGCAGTGGCCACAGAGCTACAACATGCCCTCAGCAAGGCCGGCCGGGGAAGATCAAAAGAGCACACCGCGTCCGGACCTCTCTCCGAAGGTCGCCAGAGTCTCACGCTTGACTGCGCCCCGCGCACGCTGGCCCCCATGTGCTCTGTCCCCCGTGCGCACTGTCCCCTGTGCACCCTGCCTTGCTCCCTGTGCGCACTGTCCCCGCACACCACTCGCTGTGCACACTGTCCCCCACGAACAGTGTGCCCCTGCAAACTGCCCCCTGTGCACTCTGTCCCCGTACACACTGGTCCCCAGCACGTCGTCCCCCAGGGTACTACCTCATGCGCACACCGTCTTCCGCGTACCCTGCCCCCGTGCAGGCCGTCCCCGGGCACACTACACTGTCCCCGGGCCACGCACTCTGTCTCCGGCGGACACGCCCCGCGGGGGCCGCGCTCCTGGGGCTTCCATGGCAACTAAGACCCGGGCCTGGCTCTTCCTCTCCCAAAGCCGGCGGGGCGCGGCACAGGGCACGCTGACGGGTGTGGGGTGCCCGACCGTCCCCCGCCAAGCCCAGCAAGAAGGAGAACGGGTTCTGCGTTCTGACCCTTCTGCCGCGGACCAGGCGTCACCCAGCGCCCTCGGAGCCCGGCGGCTGCGCCTTGACGGGCGTCCCCAGGCGCCTGCGGCTTTCAGAGGCCAGCCTTGCGGGGGGGCC
>NW_007247373.1:59234-91502 GCF_000164805.1 Carlito syrichta
GGTCGGAGGCATTCCGGAGGCTCCCGCAGAGCACTGCCGGTGGCGGAAGACAGCTCGCGCCTTGCCGACCGCTGCCGGCCCTGAGCCCGCCTGGTGTCCACACTGACCTCCTCTCTAGGGCGTCTGGGCCCCCCCAGGCAGTGCCCAGGCAGAGCAGGGGTGGCCAGGAAGAGAGGCGAGTGGTTAGCGCCCGGTTGGCTGTCCCAGCGAGCAGGAATTGGGGAATGCTGACCGGGAGGTGTCCGGTGGGGACAGGGAAGGCATTTCAGCCTCCTGGGCCTCTGTGGCCTAGCCCCCGGGCATGGGCAGAAGGGGTGAGTCTGGCCTTGGAGCCCAAGGAGCCTGAAAGAGCTCCGTCCACACCAAGACAAAGACATTAAACTCGGAATTTCCAGTGTGGCTCTTTCCTTGGCAGAACCCCGGGCCTGTGGGTCTAGGTGTGCTCTGTCCCCTCCCAAAGACCCGCTGAGCCCTGCCCAGTCAGAGCCCACACCGGGGATGGGCCGGTCCTGGGAGAAGGGCGTGCGGGGTCTGGGACGTCAGGCCAACACTGCCTCCAAGAGAGAACGGGAGAGGACGCCAGTGAAGGATAGCCCTCCTGGAGAGTGCCACAGCCACGCGGATGTGCCCGGAGGGCTCTGCCCGCCCCTGGCCCGGGCACCAAGCAGGAGGCCACACGTGCTGCAGCCTGCGGCCTGGTTTCCAGATCACCTGAGTGGGCGGGACCCAGCCTGCAGGGCACACGCAGGCACAGCCAAGGACAGCTCGCAGAGCAGGAGAAGGCCGAGGCACAGGGGCCAGCCGGGGGTGGGGAGAGGCAGCTCTGTTCTCGCCCCCCCTGCCCCGCAGTTCAAGCGAGATTCTGTTCTGCAACAGCCGTTCAGGGCCCTGGTTCTGCTCCACCGACCAGATGCCCACAGGCCGGCAAAGCAGAGCCAAGCCCAATTACTAATAATAATTAAGTCAGTTGGCAGTGAGAATCCAGCAAGGGTGAGGCCCTGGGCTGAGCACATCACTCAGTGACCACGCATGATTGCACTTGAGGTTATTATTGTGGATGACGGTGTCTCCACAGAGCCCCTCGGCGAGGCAGCTCACTGCAGCACCCCCATTGCACAGATCAGGAAACGAATGCTGTGAGGAGTCAACCCACTGCCCACGGACAACGCTGGGACCAGTGGGGCAGGCTTGGAAATCCAGAGTCCATGCAGGTGACTGCTGACCGGATGTCCTAGTGTGCAGGTCAGTTGGCCGCATCAGAGTCACCTAGTGTGCTCGTGACAGACGCAGGGCCCAGCCCCACCCCAGGCCCATGGAAGAAGCATCGCTAGGGTTGCAGTTCAGGGAAAGCATTTCCTAACCAACTCCGAGCTCGTTCAGTCAGGAAGTTTCAGGAGCTCGGCACTGAAGCTCTGCTGGCCACCTCCCTCTTACGGAAGGAGCGACTCCCCCCAGGACACATTCTGCAAAGACGAAGGCAACAGTGGGGGAAAGCCGTGGGGGAAAGCCGGGCCCTGTCAGGGGTCTGGGAGACGCCTGCAGGTGAGAGCGCACGGCCCCTAAACGCACTGAGTGTCTGCCTCGTGCTGGGTATGCTCCTCACCCACAACCACCCGTTTCCGAGAACAGAACGTCGAGGGCCAGAGGGGCTCATCCCCTGCCCAGGCTCTCATGACCAGTCGGGGACTGGGGGTGGAATGCTGAGAGGGCTTCAGGATCCCCACCCCTGCCACGAGGGTGGTGTGGACTGCAGATGCCACAGGTCACTCCCATGGCCAGGCTATGTGGTGAGGTGTCGCCAGCTTTGGCGAAGAGAGAGCGTCTGGGTGAGCTTGACCTATCACTCCAGCCCTTGGCATTCGAGTCCAGAGTCAGAAGCAGAGGCCAGAGAGATTCAACGTGTGAGGAATTTAAGAGGAGAACGTCGCCATGGCCGGCTTTGAAGATGTAGGGGCCACCTGGTAAGGGATGCTGGTACCCCCTGGAGCTGAGAGCTGCCAGGGAAACAGGCTGTCAGTCCTAACGAGGAACCAAATCCTGCCGGCAATATGAATGAGTGTGGAGGAAAATTCTTCCCAGGAGTTCCAGACCAGAGCCTAGTCAGACTGGCTGACACCTGGTCATGAGATCCTGAGCAGAGAACCTGGCCGCTGCAGTCTAAGGCTGTGTCCCCCACAAAATGTATATTTTGAAGTCCTCGCCCCCAAGGTGACACTACCAGGAGATGGGCTTTTGGGAGGCGAGTGGTCACGGGGCACCTCGTGACCGGGATCAGTCTCCAGAGAGCGAGCTCGGTCCTTCCGCCAAGAGAGGACACAGCAAAAGGTGCCCTCTATGAATCAGAAAGCAGGCCCTCGCCAGACATCAGATCTGCTGGTCCCTTGATCGTGGACGTCCCAGCCTCCAAACTGTGGGGAGTGTCTGCTACTTATAAACCACCTGACTGGTGGTATTTTGTTGCAGCATCCCAGACAAGACACCAGCCAAGTCTCAGCTGGACGACCGTAAGCTCATAAACGGCTGTCCTTTTGGACACTCATGACACAGCCGTAGAAGGCTGACGCAGTGGCTAAATGAGAGCCTGAGCTGGGTCCGTGTGACGCCCAAGGCCCAGCTTTCCCCAGAGGGTGAGTCCCAGCACCAGAACAAGGAAATCGGCTCTGTCACGAGGGACAGGTGTCCGAGTGACAGCCCAGGTGCATCAGCTTGAATCCCACTTCCTTAGGACTCGTGCTAAACATCTGCTGTAACCCTACTCTACAGATGTGGAAACGGAGACTCACAGAGGTGATGCCACTTCCCCAAGACCATACAGCTATGACTGGACGAGCATCTCCATTCCCCTCCCTCCACCCTGGCCGCCCTTCCGCCTCCCGCCTCCCTCTGCCCCTCTTCCTTCCCCGCTACTCTCCACTGGCCTCCGCTTTCCTGGGATGAGTGACCGGTAGGGGAGGCCACCACTTACCTGGCCCGAGATGCTCCTTTCTTCTGGGCCAACGCCATCAGCCTACTTGGTCCTGACATGCTAAGCCCGCCAGGGAACCATGGATCCCACCTCGGCCGCTCCCACAGAGGCCCGGAGCTCTGCTTGGAGACCCAGCTCCTCCAGCCCGTGCCACCAGCGGGAGACAGCAAAGCGGTGACATGCAAGACACGTGGCGAGGAAACGCAACACGACAGAGACACAATGAAGGAGAGCTTGGTGTCGCCGTGCTGTGTGCCACTTTTTTATTGTGCAAGGGAACCAAGAAGGGGGAGCATGAAATGGAGCAGGTGTGCTGACATGAGAACACAACCACAGGCTTTTGAATGGAGAGCACAGCAGACGGTGTGTGGAGGTGCAACCCATCTTCTGCCCACAGAAACTGGCTGTGAATTTAAAGGAGACCTGGCGGCTACCTGAACCCCACTTCCGGGAGCAGGGAGGTGAGCAGAGGTTTGCCTTCAGGTGCAGCACGCAGTGTGCAGAGCCCTCTTCCAGGCCCCTCCCTCTCCCCTTCTCCGCTGGCCCCACAAGCCCACAAGCAACATTGGCCCCATGGGGGAACATCCTCCTACCAGTTACTGGACACAGTCTGGCACTAGACCTTCCCAGCGAGGACTGACCCTTGCTTCATTCATGGAACTCGGGACTCTAGGACTGATCAGTCACCATACTGTCACGAGTCAGTCCTCTCCTAGCAGCTGCAGACAGAGGACATGACATCAACTCTTCACCTTCCCCCTCTCAAATCTACGCTGATGTTCCCTGAGGGGCAAGGAGGGCCACGCTGCAAGCTTCTGAGAGAGCAGGAAAGTAAGATGGTTTGAGACAACGATGCTTTCAATACCCCTCCCAAGGAATGCCTTAAACAAGACAAGAATAGCGAGTCGCCGCGTGGGACAACACCCACAGACGGAAGAAGACACAAGCTCACTCCGAGACCACGAAGCTACGAGGTGCTGGCGATGATGGCGTGTTGGTGGTAATGGTGAGGACGCTGGTGGTGACAATTGTGGTGAAAGTGACAACGGTGGGGGTGACGGTGAGGATGCTGGCGACGGGGGTATCGATGGCGATGGCGGCACTGACGACGTCGATGGTGACGGCAGTGATGATGGCCAAAGTGCCAATCACAAAGACAGTGCTGGTGGTAACAGCAACTCGCATTCGCTGAGAATTTACAATGCGCCAGGCAGGGTCTTAGCTGTTTTACTCACATTTTGCCTCTGGCCTTTGTATTTTGACTTCATACTCACAACAAAAGGAAACTTGTCTCTCAAAGACGACCTGGAAATTAGAACTCTACAAAGGAAATCCTAGTACCTTACAGAATAACTTAGATGCTAGCCTAAGATATACACCCCCGATAAAGAGGTTTGCTACACTGTTTAAAATAGGACATTCAGGAATTAAGAGGTGTCCAAGTTCATAGCATAATAGAGACTACCATAAGGATTACAACGTGTCATGAATATTGCCCAAACGAGGACTGTTTGCTGTGCCAGTTGAGGCCCACGGGCCCTGCGCTACTGCGGTTCGGGGCACAGCAACTAAGTTAGCGGGAGCAGCTGCCCCTGCTGGAGGTGCTGCAGCAGCCACAGATGCTCCCACACACGCGACCTCAGAGCTGGGTGGGGACTGCGGCACCTCACTACCGCGCCTGAGACTCTCCTCGCAGATTCCAGGGTCGGAGAGCAGAGCGCAGGCAAACACTGAAGCTAGAGGGAGGCAAGAGAAAGGGTAGAAAGAGCCGATGCCTGGAGCTGAGATCATGGCGAAGCCGCCCAAATGTATCAAGTCCCGAGTCCCTCAGGAGCTGCAAAGAGCTTTCGAGGGTGGGCGATTCGGCTGGCCTCTGGGCATGAAGTTACAGAACTAACTGTCCCGGGTCCCTCTGCTTTAGCCTCTGCTGATCTCTCAAGTCTCCATCCCCTCCCCAGACTCGAGGTCCCCGCCAGGCCCTCCTAAAACGTGGCATGGCTTCCCCACAGTGCAGCTGGTCATAATCTCGGGCTTGATTCACTTTCCTGGTGTACCGTAAGCACCCCAAGGATGCCTCTCTCCTCTTGTCTCTGAGCCCACCACATCCCTGCCCCAGAGCAGAGCAAAGCTTCGCAGTCCGTGTTCCTCCTCAGCCCCTCACCCTTCAGCGTACCGGAGCTCTGCAGACATGAGAGAGCCACCTGCATGCCTGTGCCGTGTCTCGCCCTCGGGGCCCAGAGCCCCACAAGACTGTCTCTCCGTTTTAAGATGAAAATGCACACCAACAGATTGCTTCATTACAGCGCACGCAGCCAGAGACGTGAACAGGATGCAAGCAGGGCAGGGGTGTCTACACCAGCCAGAGGGGAGTGGTGCTTACAGACTGCAAGGCTGCCAGATCCGCTTCCTACAGCACAACTGTGGTCTCAGGACAAAGCCCTTCACTGCTCCTGTGGCCACCAGAAGAGTCCACGCTCCAGCCTGCCCTTCCAGCATTGTTCCTTGGCCCCTGTGCCCAGAGCCACCAGATGGTTAAGCGATCTGCGCCCTGCTCGGGGCACCAGCAAGGGGCCAGCCAGGGCTGAAATCCAGCCGGGCGCTGCCACGGGGCCAGCAAGAGCCCTCAGTGCCCGCTCCCCAGGCTCCCTCTGCGACACCTGCTCTCCTTCAAGCCCCACCGCAAGCTCGCCTGCTCCAGAAAGCTCATCGCGACCACCCCGGCCTGACAACTTCGTCCCATCTCTGGGCTCCTGGGCATGGTGTCCCCGTCACCGCTGCGTCTCGGTCACGTCTCGCGTCACGTCACAGCCACTTGCATGCATGCACTCTGTCGACCCCCAGAGGACAGAGATCACTCTGTCCGTTTTTGCACCTGCCATTGCACCTGCCACCGATTTCCGCCTAAGATGGGCCTTTAGAACACCTCTGTGGGCACAGCTGCTGCCATCTAGCAGGGAAGCCATCTGCCACAGGCCTTCCCTCAGAAGGAGCATGTGGAGACACCGAGTCACCCATTTGTTTAATAACGAAGGAGCACCAGGCCGGCGCGGTGGCTCAAGCCTGTCATCCCAGCACTGTGGGAGGCCGAAGTGAGGGCACTGCCTGAGCCCACGGGCTCGAGACCAGTCCGGGCAACGTGGTGAGACCTCATCTCTACAATAAACCAAAATATTAGCTGGGCGTGGTAGCACGCACCTGTAGTTCTGGCTCCTTGGAAGGCTGAGGCAGAAGGACGGCCGGAGCCCAGCAGGGTGATGGTGGGGTGGCCGTGAGACTGTGAGCCACTGTACTCCAGCCTGGGCGATGAGCGAGACGCCAACTCAAAAAAAAAAGAGGCTGAGGTGAGTGGACGGCCTGAGCCCACGGGTTCGAGACCCGCCTGGGCAGCGAGACCTCATCTCTACGATAAATCAAAAAATCAGCTGGGCATGGTAGTGCGTGCCTGTAATTCCGGCTACTCGGAAGGCTGAGGCGGAAGGATCGCCGGGGCCCAGCAGGTCGAGGCTGCGGTGGCCGGGGGCGGCCCCTGCACACCAGTCTGGGCAACGGAGTGAGACTCCGACTGGAAAAAAAAAAAAGGAGCACCTGCTTTGTTTACATGCATGTGTCTCTCTTTAGACTGTGGGACCATGTGTATCTGACACTGACCAGTTTTCCATTAGCACATGGGGAGGACCCCATGCGTGCCAACACAGAGCACACAGTCGTCTGTGGGAGAGTGGGAGACGGCTGCAGCACAGACCTTGGCCAGCGGGATGCTGGGTGGCTGAACCAGGATGAGCAAGACAGTCTGTGCCCTGAAGAACTCACGATGGGTCTGACGCCCTGCCCTCTGCCACCACCCTCTGGCTTGGGTGGAAGCTCACCGCATGCGGAGTAACTCGGAGGGACGCGAACACTCCGGCCTCATGCTTCTCCACCCTCCCCACGAAAGTAGGCCAACAGCAGGAGAGCTGCAGGCTCGCTCCCCAGGAGTCAGAGGGCAAAGCCGGAACCTGCCACAGCCACGCACAAGACGGCTTTGATGTCTCGACTGCATCTTTAAAAATTCATGTACATTTCGCATTCTGTTTCATAATATATTCATGGTTATTTTCATGTGAAATCTCTAAAATCACCTAATTTTCCGCCCACTCCAAATAAAATGGATGCCCTGGTTCGAGTACCCCCTTAGACTCGCAAAGTCTGTTCTGAGTCATGTAGATCAGGTCCCAACCCTTCATTTCGCAAAACAAGGACCGGAGAGGTCAAATGACTTTCTCAGGACCACGTGGCTAGGGCCAGAACCAGGACCAGGCCAGGAGGCCCTCTCCAACCCCAGGGTCGTTCCATTTGTCCATGCATTTCATTCGCTCCGTGTGTGCAGAACCTGCTAGGTCCCAGGCCTCGGGCTCCGAGAGGTGAACGAGGCAAACATCAGTCTCTCTGTCACGTCACTCAGTCCACAGTAGCGTACGTTTCTGCGTGGGAGGCCTCCAGAGCTGGGGGATTCCTACATTCTACAAAAGAGAGAGGAACAACGTACGTCTCTCGGGGCCCTTTCAGGGTGTAAGCAAGGCCATGACTGGTGAGTACAGGAAGCATCAACACCCTTCTTCTGTGCTGGAGTCGCTGTGCTGACAGGAAACCAGTGACCGTGAACTCCTGTGACAGCCAGGCGGGTCTTCAGTGACCGGGCCCTGGTCCCCCTCCACACTCACCCTGCACCCCTGCCCCTGCGTCCCCCGGCCCACCGCCAGGCATCGCTGCTGCCCCTGAGCTGCCTCCCACCTCGGGGCCTTTGCCTGTGCAGCACCCCTGGCCCACCCCTTTGCCCGGAATGGTCTCCCTGCCTGGCCCACGTGTTTCCAGGGGCCGATTCTCTCGCATCCTCAGAGGGCATAATCCACACACACCTGGTCTTCCAGCCACCACGTCCGTGTCCTTATAGCCCCTGCAATAGGCTGATCCCATATTTGTTTGTGTTGCTGACTGCAGCAGGGACACTAGCTCTCAACACCTCCGTGCCGTCCACGCCTCTCGCCACGAGACTTTGGAGCTTCTCGCGCAAAAGAGGTGGAATCTGTTGTCCTGTCCCTTGAGTCCAGGCTGGCTGCCTTGGGCAATACACGGGCGTGGAAGGGGCCCCGGGAAGCCCTGTGCTTCCACCTGCTCCCTTGCGGTGCAGGCCTCCCCACGGGATCCTGCCGGGCCAGGCCGCTGGAAGGCCAGAGACATGTGAAGCAGAGAAGGCTCCTCTGGCCCAGCTCAGTTCGGGCCATCGTCGGCCGGCCCCAGAAGAGCGCATGAGCCCAGCCAAGATGCACAGAGCCACACAGATGTCCCCACCCACGTGCCCAGTAAACAGGGGTTGTATGCCACTCTGGTGTTGTGTTGGTGGTTCTGTAGCAACAGCTACCTGATAGTCTGTTTGATTTTAACAGCTACCTGATAGTCTGTTTGATTTTAACAGCTACCTGATAGTCTGTTTGATTTAGTCTGTTTAGTTTAAGGCTGTGTGTCAGCCTTAAACTACCAGCTCCATGAGAGGGGAACCATATTTTATTTGCCAAAGCCTTGCACATAGTAGGTGCTCAAGAAATGTGTTGCATGACTATTCCTGCTGTGTCTCTTGCTCGCCTCTGTGATCTAGCTGTTTTGCATTCTTAAACACGCTTATGGGGGAAGCCTAATGTCAAGAATGACCTTCCGGGCCTCCCAAAGTCAGAATTTGAGTTGTCCTCTCCCTTCCCTCCCAACCACAGCGATGGCCTAGTCTACATCTACAGAAGAGACAAGCGCCAACATCTAGAACTATCCTAGAGAGTATTATCTTTGATCCTGACCCATCTTAAAAATGTCCCAGATGTCTGCCACCCTCTTCCCATGAACAAAGACAGCAGTGCCTTTGCTCTTTAGCCAGAAGGAAATGGCCTCAGAGGGCCATTTCACCTCTGCCCCAGGCCTGAGTCCTTCATGCCCACAAGCTACTTATTTCCTCCACATGTACAAGGGGATGAGAAGAAAGAAGAAAGTCCACTGACCCTCAAGCAATTGTGACTAAGAAAAGACTCAACAGGAGAGATGTCTTAGCAGGGCCTTTCCAGGAAGGTGACACACAGGAGTCTGGGGAAGCTTCTACAGGGGAAGCCGGCAACGAGCTTTTAGCTGACCTCAGACAGTTTCAGAATCAAGAAGGTCTCAGTTAGAGAGAGAGGATGAGGAGCTTCCTAAAGCTATTTTAGACAAATGTCCCTGAAAAGGCAGTGCCTTGTGGGTGGAGGGAGGTCTCCTCTTT
The DNA here is from genome assembly GCF_000164805.1 of Carlito syrichta. Lineage (NCBI taxonomy): Eukaryota > Metazoa > Chordata > Mammalia > Primates > Tarsiidae > Carlito > Carlito syrichta. The sequence goes on from NW_007247373.1 coordinate 68,477, forward strand.
CATCTTCCAAAGCAAACGGTGGTACTTTCCCCACGTTTCCCGCGACTAGCTCTCCCTGAGACGTGACAGGCCGTCACACGGCAGCTGAGTCAGGGCGCCCCAGCCCCACCCCGTCACTGACCCTGTGCCTGGGGGAGCCGGAGCAGGACAAGCCCTGGGGTTGTGGTGTCAGGAAGTGCCCACCCACAAAGGAAGTTGGAGGAATATGGGAGGACCCACGACCCTACTGCCTCGCTCATGGGGAACGGAACCTTCCAGACTCTAACCCTGCCCGCCCTGGTCTGCCTTCCCGCTAGAGAGGGGGCAGTGCTCGCCCCCCACCCCCAGGAACTGCAGATTTATTTGGGGGGCAGCTCCTTTCTCAGTTGGCTCCTACGGTCCAGCCTGCTCATGACCTGGGTGATGTCCACCGTGTTGGCTGCCTCTCGAGCCTTGGCTTCTTCTTCCAGCTGCCGCAGGATGACGGGGCTTGGGCTGGAGCGCAGGTGACGCCGCATGAAAGGGAGGGTGGAGCTGGAAGGGAGGACAGATTGGCGGTTGGAGGGAGATGACGCCGCGTGCCCAGCCCGACAGCGCCCTGTGGGGTGGGAGGCGGGGCTAGAAGGTCCAGATTCTGGATCTGTCCCTTTTCCTGGCAGACCTCAAGCGGGGTCCTCAGAGCTGTGTCCGGCTTGGCTCTGGGCCCCCTGCTTGAAGGACGAGACCCGCGCGAGTGTTAACGGCCATCAGATTTCAGGCTAGGCACGAGCAAGGCTCTTTGGGTGGGGAAGATTCCAGATGTGACCGCTACGATGCTTAGAAGCCAGTGTGTTGCCTTAACTTCCTGTAAGAGCTCCACGAGAGAGGGGACAAGGAGGCTGAGGTGCTGGAAGTTCAAGGGCTCCGGCCTGGAGAGAGAGTCGGGCATTTGTTTCCAAAAGCCAAGGCTCGGGAAGGAAGGAGCGAGCTGGCCTGTCTCGGAGGGCTGGGCCTCAAAGGACAGGGAGAGCGGGAAGGGGCCAGCAGGGAGGTGGTGAGCTGGCGGCACCCTGCTCATCTACGGCATCTTGGCACGTGGCAGAACCTTCTTCAGAAGCCAGACGTGGGTTCCTGGGTCCAACTGTCTCTATACAGCCGCAGGAGCCAGGCCCCAGCTCTGGGTAACCCAGGAATGCAGTGGGTGGGCAGCAGCAGCGCCACCTGCTCTGAGGGCCGACTCAGGCCTGGAAACTTGCATCTGAGCGGCAATGACAGACAAAGGCCTGGGGTCTGCATAAGCCCCTAGAACCCTTGTGTCTGTCCTAGGGAGGGGCAGGGATCCCTGCCGGGAGGCAAGGCCAGACACTGCCTCTCACCAGCCCAGCCAAGGGGAAGGCTTGGCATGAGGTAGAAAATGTCCTGGAAAAGTTGTTTTCACACGTTGTCTTACGCATGCAAGTAATGAAACAAACCGGCACCCACTGTAGCCTCTGCGTGGCCGCAGGCCGGGCCTCACCCGTGACAGAAGCATTCACATGTCATTCTCACTCACAGCAGTGAGGACGACATTCCCAGGCTGCAAAACCCATACCACAGCTGAGGCCCTACCAGTGGTCTCTGCTGCCCGGGCCTCAAGGCCCGGCTATGCCCACGAAAGGGCCTGCTGCATGCGCATGTCTGCCCCAGCTCATGAAACACCTGGAGAGACACATGACCCCTCCCCACCACTTTCAGTCAGAACTTCTGGAGCCATGGCAGCTCTTTCTCTGGGTCTGAAGGACAAGCTCTTAAGACCCCGGGGACTCCCTTCCTTACTTGGCGAACCTAGAAGATCACACCAAAAAGGCCAGCTCTCTCTCGTAACAGGGCCATCATCCTCAACAACGAAACCAAGCTAGTTTTTTTGTCTCGTTTTGCTTTTGTTTTTGAGTTGGGGTCTCACTGTCACCCCGGCTGGAGTGCAGTGGCACCGTCATGACTCACCACAGCCTTGACCTCCAGGGCTCAGGCAATCCTCCGACTCAGCCTCCTGAGTGGCTGGGATTACATGCATGTGCCACCATGCCTGGCTAATTTTTCTTGGTTTTTGTGAAGACGAGGTCTTGCTGTGTTGCCTAGGCTGGTCCCCAGTTCCTGGGCTCAAGCAATCCTCCCACTCAGACTCCCAAAGTGCTGGGATTACAGGCATGAGCCACCATGCCCAGTAAGTTGGTCTTTGTTTTGAGTCCTCCTGATAAAGGCTCTTGTCCAATCACTCCCCTTTGAAGTGCCGAAGGTGCTGAAAAGGGACTCAGTGCGGGCAAACGGGGGAACATTTAGCAGCTACGGGGAGACAGGGATGCCAGTGGGAAAACCTCTGCCACGTCCCAAAACTCTGCTCAGGTCATCATTTGGCTCTCTTCCACAGAGCCAATCCCTGCAGGGTGCTTTCCCCCTGAAAGAATGCAGTCTACGCCTCAGAACACTCTCATCCATTGCCCCAATGCCCCCCAAGTTGAGATAGCCCATATCCCCGACAAGGAGCGTGGGAAAGCACGAGCTTCTGGACTTCCTCGAGGCGATCCCTGGAGCCAGCAAGAATACCTAGTGCATTTTCCCCAGGGCTAGCCTTTTCTCTTGGGGTGCAATCTGCTATTCTCTCTAATGCCTTGGAGCATACATCAGTTTGGAGGTAGAGAAGTGTCAAGATTTAAAAAATCAACAAGAGGCTTCCATTTGTGAGAAAGCTAATCATTGGCCTGATAATAAAAAATCCCGCGCCTTTGGGAGGCTGAGGTGAGTGGATTGCCTGAGCCCGTGGGTTCGAGACCCGCCTGGGCAGCGAGACCTCATCCCGACAATAAATCAAAAAATCAGCCGGGCGTGGTAGAGCATGCCTGTAATTCCGGCTACTTGGAAGGCTGAAGCGGAAGGATCGCCGGAGCCCAGCAGGTTGAGGCTGTGGTGGCCAGAAGCTACTGCACTCCAGTCTGGGCAACAGAGTGAGACTCCAACTCAAAAACAAAAACAAAAAAAACCCACAAAAAAACTCTTCCAAGCCAGTGTCAGGGAAACAAGGCTTCCTGGTGGTAATGACAAGGGCAGGCTTGCCATGTGGCTTCAGGGCCCTACAGAGCAAGTGAGGCCTCCTCCCCTAGGCAACACCTCCCAGGCCCCAGAACTTTCATCAGGCAATTACGTCAACAGTCAACCGGCTCTCTGGCTCGAGAGAGCCTGGCTTCTCTGACGCTAATCAGCAGGCAGCTGCAAGCATAAGCAACTCCACTTGCCTCCTCTTGGTGGTCTCCTGAGGCTCGATGGCTTTGGCCAGCATTTCCTTATAGATGGGGGATTTTAGGTAGCGGGCGTAAGAATCCTGGTGGAAAAAGGAAAAGGCAGTAATGGTGAGGGGGAATGCGTCCAATGACACGAATGGCCTGCCGTTTCCAAGCCCTACCCCGCAGTGAGGCTCCCAAGCCCCACCCTGCAGTGAGCCTTCAAGCTGGAACATGTCGCGGTGGGAAGGGCATCGAGACAGCTATGAGGGCAGGGGCCCCAGGGGCCGTCCCAGGCCAGAAGCATCGACTTCACCCAGGAATTTGTCAGAAATGCCCCTTCTCAGGCCTCCCTGAACCGGAAGCTCTGGGGTGGAACAGCCCGAGTCTTAGCAAGTTACCAGGCGATGCTGCTGCACCCTTAAGTCTGAGAGCTGCTGCTGGTGACCTCACACACTAAGATCCACCTTAGAGCTGTTCCATGAAGCCAGCGTGAGACAAGAAGGCACCCGACCTCTCCCATCCAGTCCTTTCTTCCAAGGACAATGAGTCCCTAGGAGGTCGATGCCCACTGACAACTCTTTCTGCCCTGTGTTTTGGATCTAAGGGCAAGAGAATTTAAAACTCAGACCGAAACAAGGCCCAGAGTCCTCTTGTGGGGATGATCCCTGGGGCCTGGGTACGTTCGGAGAAGTTGCTTCGTGAATGTGTTGCCTCTAAGCCAGTCATCACAAAGATGGGACAAGACCCGTTGCAACCACCAGGGATTGAGAACACACACACACACACACACACACACACACATCCAGAGAGAGGGAGAGACAGAGGGAGAGAGAGCGCTCATTGCAGCCTTGACCTCCTGGGCTTAGGAATCCTTCCAACTTGGCCTCCTGAGTAGCTGAGACCACAGGCACACACCACCACGCCCAGCTAATTTTTTGAAAGAACATTTTAGAAATGTGTTGACACAGTACTGGTCTAAAAGACTAAATGGTGGCAGTGAAAGCAATGAGAGCTAGGACAGAACTGGGAACAGGCACTCTGGAGCCATGGGTCACGGTGGATTGACCACGAGAAGACACGGCGTGGTGACACGGGGTCCCACAGGCGCACGTGCCACTCCTTTCCTAAGCCACCTGTGGCTCTGCTCCGTTCCGGCGAGAAGCTGGCCTCCCTGTCCCCTAAAAGGCTGCACACAAATGACATTTGTAAGAATCAAAACATGGAAAAATATATTAAAGAGGACTATTATTAAGGAAACCCTGCCATTAATCTTCCAGTAGCAAAAACACAGCCACCCCACTGACTTTTAAAAATTGTGAAAACTGGCTCATCTGGCTTGGTGGGAAAATTCTCAATTCTAACTTATTACATGTTTTAAAAGTAAACTAAAAATATTTTTGTGACACAATAAAAGACTAAGCGGGAGAAATATAAATCAGGGAAGCCACTAAGCATTTGCCACCTACAGAACCCTGTATGATATCACCAAGTTTACAGAGATGTTTTAGAGAGGTCTCTAAAGAAATAACCGCCATAACGAGAAGCTGAAGCAGCCCAAGGAGGCCTTGTCAGGATTGGCAGCAAAGAAGCCCTGAGCTAGACAACTTCTCAAAGACTAACCCAGAGCTTCAATTCTTAAGAAAAGCACTGATTTTTCTCAGGTGATCTTTGTTTTTTTAATAAACAATTCCTGCCTTTGGGAGGCTGAGGTGAGTGAATTGCCTGAGCCCACGGGTTCGAGATCTGCCTGGGAAACTTGGCGAGACCTCATCTCTACAATAAATCAAAAACTAGCCGGGCGTGGTAGCGCGCGCCTGTAGTTCCAGCTACTCAGAAGGCTGAGGCAGAAGGATCGCCGGAGCCCAGCAGGTCGAGGCTGCGGTGGCCGGGAGCGGCCACTGCACTCCAGTCTGAGCAACAGAGTGAGACTCCAACTCAAAAAAAAAGAAATACAATTCCCTGAAAATTCCCGCCATGTTCACATTTTAGTAATAGTCCAGAAGGCTATCTGAATCCTCACAGGGTCTTACTACAATTACACTTAATTCGTCTTTTTCTTTGAGTCAGGGCTTGTCTCTGACACGCAAGCTGGAGTGCAGTGGCGCAATCAGAGCTCACTGCAGCCTCGACCTCTTGGACTCGAGCGATTCTTCTGCCTCAGCCTTCCAAACAGGACCACACCCAGCTTTTTTTTTTTTTTGGTAGAGATGAAGTCTTATAGTCTTGTATGCTGCCCAGGCTGGTCTCAAACTCCTGGCCTCAAGTGATTCTCCTGCTCAGTCTCCCAAGTAGCCGGGACTATTGACATGCACCACCTGCCTGGTTACTTTTATCATTATTATTTTTTGTACAAATGGAATCTTACTATTTTGTCCAGGCTGGGCTTGAACTCCCGGCCACAAGTGATCCTCTGACCTCGACCTCACAAAGAGCTGGGGTTGCAGTTGTGAGCCGCCACGCCCGGCCTAATTTGTCTCTTTTAGAGCCAACCTGTGTGTGATATTTGCTTAGGGCCAGGACCATGAGAACTGCCACCAGTGCACACAGAGCGCTGGAGCTCAGCCTGGATCAGGCAGACCCAAGTGTGACCCAGCCCCAGCTCCGTGAGACCTGGGCAAGCCACTAGGTTCTGGAGAAGCCTGCTCGCAGGCTTTGTGCACAGTTCCTTGCTTTGCAGTGGCTGCACCTCAGAAGGCCTCAGCGAATGTAGCTGTTATAATAACGCGGTCATTCCTAATGTCAGTGCTACACTGAGCACACGTGGCTTCTGCAGGCGTCCCCCGCCCTGGGAGAGGGGGCTTGAGGATGGTCCAGCACTGCAGTGGCCAGGCAGAACAGCTTGCCCTCACCAGCAGAGCAACGCCATGTGTCACCTCCCGCCCCCTCTGAAGAACACCCCGGGCGCGGGTGGGAGGCCGGCTACCTTCTTCATGAGCATGTAGATGTGGGTCTGCGCAGCGTCCAGCACGTAGCGGTGGGGGTGCCGCAGCCCCTTCACAGTGATGTCCATGGTCTTGCCATCGATGTTGATCCAGCGCCGGGCCCCAGGGGCCAGGAAGAGCCTGAGGAGGGAGGGGGCGTCTGCAAGCGTGGCCGCGCCCAGTCTGCAGCCGCTGGGGAGGGCGGGACGGACACCACAAGGGCTCCCCGGGGTGAGGGTGCCCCTGTTCCCCGGAGACACTAGTTTGTGATGGGATTGTCAAGTGACTTTTCCGAGAGGCAGGAACACCGCCATGCCCATGTTGGGAGTGCGTGTAACTTTGAGGTCCCAGCCTGCGGGGCCAGGAGGTGGGGACGCCCGGGCGGGGCCGAGCCCTGGCAGAGGCTGAGGCCCCGGCCCCAGCTTTCCGCCTTCCCCCTCCTCGTTCGCCAGGGCTCCGGGGCCAGCCCGGAACGAGGCAGACACCTCCAGACAGGCTTCCTGGGCGCCGCTGCTGTCCTTTGGCTCAGCCTAGATGTGTTTTGTGAGCAATCTCAAATGCTGAGCTGGAAGCAGCCCGAATCCAGGCACCCGGGGTTCTGATCACCTGGGCAGCCAGGCCAAGGGCCCCGGCTAGACCCAACAGGACCACACCTCCCGAGTCCTGCAGTTCTACCTGGGAGCTCCCCCGATGCCCCCACGTGTGCGTGGCCGCGGGCTTCAATATTTTCCCGTCCTCCTGAGATGCAACATTTTTGGCAGGACACTGCAGGTGCTGGGGACGCGGCAGGGCAGGGCGGTCGGGCGCACGTCATCCATAAGCGTGCTTGATCTTGGACCAGAAGTGGGGACCCAAGCCAGGCCCGAACTTGGCTCTGCACAAGGACCGTTTGTAGATCGAATCTTGAATCGTCCCCCACATCATTAGGAATAACAAACAAACATTCTGGAACTCAACTCAGCATTCCACAGTGGGGAGCTTGGGAGGAAGGAGGCTGAAATCACGGGGGAGGTGGGAAGCTCCCTGAGTGGGCTTCTGGAAGCAGGAGGCGTCGTGTGTCAGGGGTGCCAGGAGGTCCAAGTCCGCTGGGCGGGGCCAACAGGCCCCCACACTTTCTCCTTTTGCCCTCTCTCCTTCTCTCCCTCCCTCTAGCTCCCTTTCTCCCTCTCCCCCCATCTCCCTCCCGTTTCCCTCTCTTCTCCCCGCGCTCTCCCTCCTCCTGTCTTTCTCCCCTCTCCCCCCTTCCCCCTTTCCCTGCCCCACTCGCTCCCACCCACATGCACCCCCCTCTCTCAGGAGACCAAGGGCTTCGGCCAAGACACCCCACTTTGGGCTGCAGATCAGGGCAACTTGCTCCTTGGACCCTGCCACACCTTCCCCAAGGAGCAGGGGAAGCACAGCTTTCCCAAGCAGAATCCCCAAGCCTCCCTCGGCAGCGGGAGGTATTTATGGCATGGCAGACGGGGGAACCAGGCCATGAGAGCCCGGCCAGCTGCAGCCGTGTCCCCCCACCCTCCACCTGACACCAACGCCATGTCATCGTCCGCGGGGGCTGGTCCTCACTTGTAGATCTCTTCAGCCTTCTCCTTGACCTTGGACTGATCCCCATACTTCAGGTCCTCGCAGGCCTCCCAGAATCCCAGGTTCTCCCCTGCACGGGAGGCGAGGGCGCGCAGATGGAAGCCGCCAGGAGACAGGCAGGGAGAGGAAAGAGGGAAATAAGAGACGCTGGTCAGCCAGGACAGAGGCAGCTCCCCAGCCAGGGGCCTCCACTCTGCGGAAAAAGCCTCTGCACACTGTGACCCAGACAAGACATCCTGGGGGAAAGAGCCACACCCACAGCTGGTCCTGGAGGGCCCCGGAGCCCTGTTGGCAGGTGTCATATGGACTCTGAGGCACTTTGCTCCTGCTTGATGACTCCCTGTGGACTCCACCCCTTCTGCTTGGCTACGTGTGGAGACCCCAGCTTGACAGCCCCTGCAGAGCACGTTCCAGAACAGAGGTCCCTGCAAGGGGCTTCTCAAGCAGCTGCACAGACAGACCGACCCCCAGGGGACCTCACTGAGCATCTCCTCACTGAGCATCTCCTGGGCCTGGAGGGAAACGACTCCTCCGGGCCCAGAAGGAAAAGCCACTTGTCCAATGCCCCCACCTTCTCCCTGGTGTTCTCGACCTGGAGGCATTGTGACTATGTTAGTGAAGTGACCCCAGGTGGCAACTTTTGCCTGGAAAATAAAGACGTCACACCAACAGGAGAGCAAGAGCCTGTGTGTGCATTCCTGTGAACTGTGGAGGGCTGCAGCACAGGCAGGTGGACTGGAGCACGCCCTCCCTTTCTCACAGGGCCTTTTTCTATGTGCCCAGGTGTTTCAGACTCTGTGAAGAGGTTGCACAATCCTAAACCAGTTGACATTTGTCCCACAGCCTGCAGAGGTCCTTCCTCTTCAACATGACCTCTAAGGTGTTCTCTGGACTGAGAGAACAGGCCAGTGATGTTTTCACCTGACATGCGACTGATCTGGCATCAAGTGTGGTGTAGACCGTCTTGTCCATAGCAATAGACGGTTAACTGCTTAGGGTTAAAATTACATGAGCAATTCTTCCCGATAGCCAAGAGGCGGAAATCTCCCAAGTGCCCATCAATGGACAATGGAGGGTTGAATAAACAAAATGGGTCTGTCCATACAATGGAATATTACTCAGTCTTAAAAGGAAGACGAGTCCAGCACCTGCTATAGACGGATGAACCCCAAGGATGTCATGCTCAGGGAAATAAGCCAGTCACAAAAGGACACATACTGTATGATTCCACTTATAAGAGGCTGTTAGAGCTGTCAGACTCACAGACAAAGAAAGTAGAATGGTGGTTACCAGGGGCAGGGGAAAAGGCGGAATTGGTGTTTAATGGGGACAGAGTTTCAGTTAGGGATGACTTTAAAAAACTCGGGAGATGGATAGTGGTGACAGTTGCAAAACAATGTGACGGTATTGAATACTACTAAATTGTACACTTAAAAATGATCAGAATGGCAAAATTCACACTACATATATTTTGCCCTCAAAAAATTAAATGAGAACACAAAAATGTGTACACAAATATTCACAGCAGTATTATTCACAATAGCCAAAAAGTCAAAGCAACCCAAATGTCCATCAACTGGTAAATGGATAAATAAAATGTGGTGTATCCATCCATCCATGTGATGTCGAGGTCACTCAAAAGGAATGAAGCATTGTTACACGCTACAGCACAGACAGACCTTGACCACGTTGTGCTAAATGAAAGAAGATAAAAGGTCATGTGCTGTGTGATTCCATTTATAAGCAATGTCCAGGACAGGCAAACTCATAGGGATAGGAAGTAGATTTCCTGGCTTCATAGGGCCGGGTCAGGGAGGAGAAGGAGTTGGGAGCTAGTGCAGGGCGGGGAGGAGCAGGGGATGACTTCTGATGGGTTCAGGGTTTCTTCCTAGGGTGGTGAGAATGTTCTGGAATGAGATAGCGACTATGGTTGCCCAATTTAGTGAATTATACTGAAAACCACCAAACTGTACACTTTTAAAGGGTGACTATTACGTGGCATCAGGATACTTCAATTTACTTTTTAAAAAAAATTAAATGAGAAGACTGACTATTCCATGCTCTGTTCATACCTGAAGCCTCCAAGTCATGAGGAGATTGCCAGGGACACGCTTTAAAGACAGGGAAATCTTTTTTGCTGGGGTCTAAGCAATGCGTGGGTGAAATAAGCTCAGATGTAGTTTGCCATCTTGGCACTAGGTGGCACCATGGCCACTTATTCGCCAGCCCGCCCCCTTCATCCATCTTTCTGGGGTTTTATTCTATCATGGCAATTGGCTTGATTAGGGAGGACTTGCAACGACCCATATTATAGTGTGATGCCCTGCGTCCGGCAGTCAGCCAGACTAACGGCGCGTCTTGGGCAGTAGGTAGCAGGGCGGCGCCAAGGCTCGCCCAAGGTTGGAGACTGAGAAAGGACCCGAGCCCTGAACATCAGTATTGCACAAAGGCAGTGAAGCCGAGTGAGTGTGCAGCCTGGTGAAACTGGCTCCAGTCTGGCTCTCGGGTTTCCCAGACGTTTCTGCATGCAATATAGTCCAGAGGCTGCAGGTGCCCACACGAGAGGGGATCTAAAGCGTGGCCCACCCATTCCAGTAAAATCAGCACCCAGCTAAGGCTGAAGAAATCAGTCCAGGAGTAAAGGCAGCGGCTCTCAGTCACCGGCTCACAGAATCATCCTGGGAGTTTTCAAAGATTCAGGGATTCCGACCCCAACCAATTACAAAGCAACTCTCTGGGGTTGGATCCAGGCAAACAGGTTTTGGTTGTTGATTTGTGGTTTTCTTTTGTTTTGTTTTTGGAGTCAGAGTCTCATTCTGTCACCCAGGCTGGAGTTCAGTGGCTGCTCACGGCCACCACCGCAGCCTCGACCTGCCGGGCTCAGGCAATCCTTACGCCTCACCCTTCCAAATAGCTGGAACTACAGGTGTGCGCCACCATGCTTGGCTAATTTTTTTGATCTACTGTAGAGATGAGGTCTCCCCGAGTTGCCCAGGCTGTTCTCGAACCCGTGGGCTCAGGCCATCTCCTCACCTGGCCTCCCAAAGTGCTGGGATTACAGGCTTGAGCCACAGCGCCCGGCCACAAACAATTTTTAAATATCCCCAGGCAAACTGCATGTGCAGAACCTCTGAGCAGAACATCAGGCAGGAGACAGAAAAGGAAAGCCTGCCTGTCTGGCTCCCATTCCTCCAGGCCGCCCTGGAAAGCTGAACTTAGAGGCCGCTGGGAGCACGGCTCCTTGGGTGAGTTAGGGCAGCCAGGGTAGATGGGGCCCTTGAACGTGCGGGATGCCAACCCGGGTTCTGTGAGCGGATATAATTTCCCCCAGCCTGTGGAGTCTTTTTGAGCCTGTGGGAAAAGCAGTACCATTCTTGAAGCTATGAAAGGAAGCACTAGCTTAAGGGTGTCAGCAAAGCTGTGAAAACATCTGCTGAGAAATCCCCAAAACTCTGGGCAAAACAATAAAGCAGGGTTTCAAAAGCAATGGAAAAAGACCTACCGCTGAATTCTTTCTTGAGAAAGTACTGGAAACTCTGTCGGCCCTTGGGGTCTCGGATCAGCTCGCTGAAGTTGAAGGCCCACCGTTCCACCCGCATCTTGGTTGGGATTTCCACCCTGCAAGGACACTTCTTGATAAAGGCACCAGAACTCCATGCCGGGCAGGGGCTGTGCCAGGCGGGGGCTGGGTGGAGGCGAGGGGCTTGAGGCCACCCAGCTTCCATCAGTCCCATGGCAATGGCCCAAGCCAGTCGCCTTCCTGCCCCCATTCCTGCACAAACACACGAGCAATCACTTGCTGGAAGATGTGGCCTCAGACAAGCCCCTGGGCTCATATCAGGGAGGCAGCTGTCCCTGGAAGCGAGGAGGTCGTCGCGGGGCTTGCACTTGGGCCCTGCTCCCTCAGCCTCCTCCAAACCTGGGGACAGCCTGGAGACTGATGGAGGGGCAGGCTGCCCCTGGGCCAGGAAAGAATTCTGGAGCAGCACAGGTGAGGGCTGCCGCGGCCACTGCCCCACCGGGTGCCCGTCGCCCATCCTGGCTCCTGGCGGAGCTGGTGACCTTTCCTCTTCCTTGGGCACGGGCCTCCAGCGGGTCCCATCTGCCATCCCTGCGCTTTCTCCCTGAACTTCCTCTAAGAGGCAGACCCGCTACGCTTCAGGTTTGGAACGATCTTCCCGAGCCCAGACTGGACATTCGAGCCCGGCTAGCAGAGGCCCAACATCCCAGAGAATCAGGAAATAGGGGTCTCTCTCCTATTCCTTGTGGAAGTCTCCTAACCCCAACACCGCCCCTTTGAAACCACGGTTTCAAGTCCCTTTACACCACATGTCCCACACATCGCGGCTGGCACCAGAAGCAGGTCCAAATCATGTCCATGGGACACAAAATAAACCCTGCCAGGCAAGCTTACACTTTTGGTAGCAGCAAGTGTGAAAACCATCAGAATGCCACAATAACATGAGCAGCGAGCATTCACGGCGCGCTGCCACATGCGAGGGACCTTGTTTTTCACACGTAGTACTGAATCCTTGGGAGTGTCGTTACCCACTTCACCACTGAGAACACGAAGGTTCCAAGAGGCTAGCTGCTGGTCTAGGCTCACACAGTTAGTACGAAGCAGAGCTGCGATTTTTCAGTGGCAGCTTGCACTCATCCACAGGCATCAGAACCACCTGGAAGGCTCATGGAAGCAGATCACTGGGTGCTGTCCCTCGAGTTTCCGATTCAGCAGGAGTGGGCAGGCCAAGCACGTGTGTTTCTGACAAGCTCCCAGGCGATGCAGACACCACTGGTCCAAGGGCCACACGGGGAACCAGGCCTAACCCAGTCTGGGCAGCCCAGCGGCTCATGAAAGAGCACCCAGGCTAATTAAACGAGAGCGTGGGGATAAGGCCCGGACATTGGTTTGTTTTTTTAAGCTTTCCAGATCATTTTAATGCTGCTCTAAAATCTAAACTATGAAGAACCAGACTACTCCACTTTTTTTTTCTTGGAGTTGGAGTCTCCCTCTGTCACCCACACTGAAGTGCAATGGCACCATCATGGCTCACCACAACCTCAACCTCCTCAGCTCAAACAATCCTCCCACCTCAGCCTCCCAAGCAGCCGGGACTACAGGTGTGCGCCAGCACGTGTGGCTAATTATTTTATTTTATTTTTTTGTAGAGACAGATTTGGCTGTGCTGCCCCGTCTGCTCTCGAACTCCTGGGCTCGAGCATCCTCCTGCCTTGGCCTCCCAAAGTGCGAGGACCACAGGCAGGAGCCGCTGTGCCTGGCGAGGGCCCCCACTGTCAGCGGGACGCTCCACGGCCATCCTCCCAGGGCCCTCGGACCAGCGCCTCCTGCACAGTCATCACCCCTTTCTCTCCCCCGGCAGCCTCTACCTGATTCGACCCCACTCCCCATCTCGCTTAAAATCGGCTGCTGTCTCTTCCTCCTCCCAGGCCCTCCCAGGACGATGCTCTTCCTGGCCAGGCCGCCTGCCTTCTCCTAGCACAGCCGAACTCTGCACATACCCATCCACAAGCACGAGGCGGGGGGAGCCTCCCAGGGGGCTCTAGAGTCCTCGGCTCCGCAGCCAACCCTAGTCGACAGGTAACTGCAACTCCAGATGAGTGGCCTCCTTGACCTCCCCGAAAAAGGAGCAAGGGCAGCTCTGAGATGAGACCGGCCCCGCCCAGCCACATCTGCCCACCTGGCTAGGGGTGGCACCTGTGTGCTCCTCAGGCCTCGGGGCAATTGCCTCAGCGCTGACCGGGACAGTGGCCAGTACCTGGTGTTCCCTCCTTTCCCATCACCCCACCTCCCCGGAATGCTCCTGCCTGACCCTTCTCCCCTCTCCCTCTCCCTCTGACCCTCCCCTTCTTCCCCGCCCCTGCTTCCTTCCTCTGCGAGCTGGGACTCTCCCTCTGGCCTGATCACCACCCGCTTCCCTTCTTCCTCCTCTGTGACTTTGGACGCTCCCTCTGCACTTTTGCCCTTGCCACCTCTTCTAAACCACACACGTATGCAGGCAGAGTCCGCGGCAACTGCTCAGAACTCACGAGAAGAGCCAAGCTTAGCCCTTCAACCTCCCGGAACTTACACTTACTCCGGTTAGACATCAAACAAGCAAAGTCATAAAGCTGATGTTTCACATTTTCAAAACCAATCTACTGTTAAACATCGAGTCACCATTTGACTCAGCAATTCCACTCTTAGTTATGCACCCAAGAGAAATGAGAACAAGTGTCCACACAAAAACCTGTTCCCGGACGTTCATAGCAGCACTAGCCAAAAGTCAGAAAACAACCCAATGTCTCTCGGTGGGTGAATGGGTAAACAAAATGTGGCCTATCCATATCATGAATATTATTCAACTGTAAACGGGAGTAAAGCAGTGACATGCTCAACGGGGATGAACACCGAAAGCATTACACTAAGTGAAAAAGCTGGTCACAAAAGCTCACATAGTATATGATTCCATTTACATGAAATGTCCAGAACAGGCAAATCCATAAAGGCAGAAGGTAGATTTGTGGTGCCAAAGGCTGGGGGAGTGTGGGGTTTCCTTTCTGGGTGATGAAAATGTTTTCAAATGGACTGTAGTGACGAGTGCACTAAATCATAAATATGATAAACATTGGCTTGTGCGCTTTAAATGGGTGAATCATAACTCAAAAGCTGTTGGAAAAAAACCAACACGTCGGATACATACAGCTTGGCGTTTAGATCCCAGAACTGGGTGTCATCCGTTATCCAGGGATTGCTGGGGAGGCAGCCCGACATGATGGCGTCGTTGGATAAGAACTGCTCGCTGTACTTGACGATCCTGAAAACCAATGGGAAAGTGATCTCCAGAAGCTCAACAGCCAAGAGATGGAACCAATATGCAGGTAAGTGGACCAGCCACCCTACCCTGCATCGACCAGTGACAAGCTGACTTCTATCTCAGAAACTCTCTCCCCGCCCCTGGGACTGGCAGAGAGTTGACAAGATTGGCCTCAATCTACCTGTGAAATGAAACACCGCTTCCCAGTGCCATTCCTTTGCCATCTCTCTGTGTCTAGTTCGTTAAAATAGGCCTCTGGATACTCCAGGGGGAGTGGCTTGGAGGTAAAGCTGACTCAGTCGGCCTGTTCAAACAGGCGTCTCTGCATCCATCTTGGAGGCATGAGGTCAGCACAGACTCACTGAGACTGTCATCACACTGGGCTCCACCCTTTGCCAGCATAATGCCTGGGTTTTGGAACTTAAACCCTTTATGCAAACCTGGGTCTCACTGAGGTGCGAACCGCAAATGCCTTATTGGGCAGGAGCTTATTTCTTCTCTTCAGCTATTTGGAAATACAGAAGACTACTGTTCAACGAGAACTTATTCCTCCCAGCTGGCTGTAATGTCATTTCAATTTCTCCCCACCCCTCTCTTTCCTCTACACATCCCAGCCTCTAATATCCTCTATTCTACTTTTCATATGTTTTCAAATGGCTAGAAGCAATGATAGTGTTTCCAATACACAAAAATGACAAACACTGGAGATGACAGACATGTGACTCACCCTGAACCGCTCACTATACATGTATCGAAGCATTACTATGTGTACGATTACGTATCAATTTTAAAAGGTTTCTTTCACAGCCTTGAGGTGAGTCACACCTTCTGAGTCAGCATACGTCCCACTGTCTAGGAAGTCTGGAGAAACCTGCTATGTCTGCGCCCATAGGTGGGGAATTGTGTCCGCAGTGGACACATCAAGCACCTGCCCTGAGGTCTGCCCTCAGCCATGGGGTTGGACAGATAAACCAGAGCACTGTGTCTGCAGGTCCACGCGGAACTCAAGCCCCGCTGCATCTCTCCCAGGACTCTCTCGTTCTTCAGTCTGACCTCTACCAGTGCAGCAGCTGGGGGAACATGGGAAAACTGGTCCATGGTTGAAACACTGAGGATGTCTAAATTACGGTAGTGAGACCCTGAGACAAATAAACATTAGGAAGTGGGTCTAAGAAGTATGTTTGAATCTCCTTCAATTTTCTTTGTTTGGTGTCATGAAACTGGGTTTCTGGAACATCAAAGTAAATGTTTTTGAGCTTATCATAGAACAATGATTATCATGACGAGCCAAAGTGAGCACCCCTGAGCACATAGGTGCCCTCCTCATCTGGGTCAGGGCTCAGTCGCAATAGAGTCTGTGAAAAACATGGGTGGGGTCAGGGCACATTTTCTCGGGGCAGGTGACATTTTTGTAAACTAGGGATTTGGGAAGGCATAAATAATTTTACAGGAGCCCAACTCCCAACGGTGTTGGAACGAAGGCGCTGGACAAAGCCCAACATCCTCAGTCTCGACCGGTAACATTCCTTGAGTCTCACGCAGAGTAAATGATTAGTCACATTGTGCCGCCCCAGGAATAAACCAAGTTCATTTTCATGTGTGCAGGAAAATCTCAGAGTTAGCAACGTGGTTCTAAAGTGACGTCCACATTTCAAAAGGACAACTGCCTGCATTTGGGAAGCACTAAGACTTTTGTGTCTCCCAAATCATGCCCTACTGGGGACTGGATCAAAGTAGCCTGAAAGTTCAATAAATCAAACATAAATGTCCACTTTGTCCTCACTGGATTTTAGATTGATGACTAACAATAGCCATGTAGCAGCACATGGAACCGGCTAACGTAGCCCACATCCCTAAAACGTGAAGGGGGAGGATGGGAACACAGGCTGTCTTGAAGCCATCCCACGGGCCCAGGCCACAGACTTCCCGCTCTTCTCACCTCCCTATCCACACACTAGTGGATTCCAAGAGACGTGACACACTTTCTAGAACCTCACCCGAGATGAGACCAGGAGGCTTACCCTGAGGGAAGAACTACTAACAACGAAACCCCCAAGAGACTGGCAGGGTCCCTCACCGTTCTGCAGGCTCTTAAGTCTGTCAAGCCAAGGCTTGCCGAGTTTGCCCTAAAGCAGTTCTCCTCAGGCCCACCTGTTCTCAAACTTGAGCAAGACCAACAAAGTAGGGACGTACCCTCCAAGAGACACCGAAGATTTCACTGTGGACCTCATTAAGGCCTGTTGGTAATACATGATCTGGAAGAGACACAGTTGTTAGAAGGGGCTCAACTTCCCCACCCTTGAAGGTCACATGTGGCCTCCAAAACCACAAGCCATTTATCCACGCCCACACCCCAATCCATTCCCTAAGCCGGCCACCTCAGGACCACCAGGACTCAGACCCATAGTAGACAGCTGGCCCAAAGCTCCAAATCAGTGGCCCCCTTAGCCCATCAGGAGGCATCAGCAAGAAGAAGAAAAAAAAGTTCTAAGGAGCATTAAACTGAGACACAGGGACCGACACTTGGCTTTCCCTTCATGAGCCTCTGGTTGACAGAAGCAGAGAGTGGTACCTGCCACAGGTAACATCCTTAATCTTTCTGGTCTGCAGCTTTGGCAGAAGCAAACCACCCCCTCTTCAGTCACCTTCTTCCCTGTTCAGATATCAAACTACACTTCCCTCGATGGCCAAGGCTCCCAGGGCTCTGCCTGGGTCACGGGTATAAGATTTGCCGAGCAGGCCACTTGCCACCCTGAGTCGATTCTGAATGACCGTGTAGGAGCAGGGGCCGGAAGGGGGCTGTGGATGTGGATTATCTGCAGCACTGTCCTCAGTCCTCTGGCCACCCTGCAGCCCTTTGAGGGTGTTTCACACCTGAAGTCTCAGCACCAGCCCCACTCAGGTCTTATAAAAGATGCTTTGGCATCCTGTGCTGTCCACGAGTTTGGAAATAATTGTTTGAACATTACACGTGGTTTTCATTTCATCACTGAGTGAAGAGCAGAGAGCCAAAGCACACATAATCTGTTAGAAGATTTAAAAGCAAACTTCACTGGAACTGGAAGACTAATTACCTCTTTTTTGACAGCAGTGATTGTTTGTTTCTGTAAAACAAAGAAGCAAAACCATTAAGCAGATGTCATTAAATCATTACAGTGTAAATACCCATTCGAAAAATAAAAATCCTTCCCGAGAAAATTGCCCATCTCTTCTTACTTAAAAGGCAGGATTTCCCCATCACCACTGCCTCCACCTATCCTCTGTGACCACTGGAGAGTCAGATCAACTGAGACTGGTAAGGAAGGAGCTCGATCTACTTCTGTCGCTTCACACTGCTCTCCCAAAAGCCAAGATGAAGGACTGAGTTTGGGGTTTGTCTCCCACCAGCACAGTGTCTGCAGAACAGTCCTTAGAGAGATACAGACTCCCCCCGAGATCAGAGAGAAGGAGGAAGTTAGGAGGCTAAGATGTGGCTTGAGCATTCCTCAGGTATTCATAACAACCAATAATACCACAAGTTGAGGGGAAAAAAGCCCAGTTGCCAAAAACAAATCCCACAGTGAGAAGGCTTGAGGTCAGCATGCACGGTAAACCAAGTCCCAGAGTTGAGCGGCACTGAGGAAGGTCACATCAGGCCCATCCCTTGCTGAAGCTACTGGAGTAAGTTCATGCTGGGGACAGGCATTGGGGTCTCTGGACTTTTCAAGTCAAGGCAGAAAAGGTTGGCTCCAGGAGGGGCTCTTTGGCTTGGAAGAGCTTCTGGAAGCCCTTCAGGTCTGTCTCTGACTA
Source organism: Carlito syrichta (assembly GCF_000164805.1). Lineage (NCBI taxonomy): Eukaryota > Metazoa > Chordata > Mammalia > Primates > Tarsiidae > Carlito > Carlito syrichta. The sequence goes on from NW_007247373.1 coordinate 86,798, forward strand.
AAATACATGGATCTTCCACCATCCAAGGGGCAAGTGCTTCCTTGGCACCCCGTTCCAGCCCCATAGCTCTTTAAGGTTGGGCACAGTGGTGATTCCAGTCTCAGTTTTCCTAGATATGGTTGTGTCCAGGGACTGGTTGGTGCCAACTCATGCATCAAGCTGAGCCTCTTAATTCTTGGCTGCCAATATCCATGCAGTTTAACCCAACCAAGTCTTCGCTTGGAAAAGTCACGAGTCTGAGGACACTATTTCCTTTTAGCCAGTTAGCAAAGTAAACACTAGCCCCCGAGTCCACTGCCAAGGAACTGGAATGTCCAATCTGGAGTCACAAACTCGCTTCTCATTTCTAATCCATGCTGGGTTTCACAGTGCTTTCCTTGATTGCTTTTACACAATTGCTTTCATAGGAAACGTTTTTCCTGCATGAGGGAATAGAAAGCGCTGTCCCAGAAAGGTGAAGCTCGGCTAGGTCTGTTTTCGTCCTTCACACATCCTGATTTCCTCCTCCATGGCATCTATCACAGTTTTAGAGACACACGTGTTTGTGTGACTCTTTGCCAGTGGATGAGTCAACCGTGAGTCACCACTGAGGCAGGAGGCCATGTCTGCTTTCCCTAGCACAGTGTCTACTGCAACGTAGATACCCAATAAACACTGAATAAATGATGCCTTCAGTGTACTTGGAGGCCTAGAAAAATGGGGACTTTTTCTAAGCTTCATGGAAAATTTTCCGCCTAAAAAATGGAAAACACTCCCCAAATATGTTGGCAACCACACTTACTTCCAACATAAGGCACTGTTTTAGAAGATACAGTTTCTATATTTCAGGTAGAAAAGGGCCCTGCGGCCAGAGTGGACTTGCATTCAAATCGAATATTGCATAATCGCTTCCTTCTGTTAGAATCTTGCTGGAGGGGATTCTTCAGAATAGTGTCTACTGTCTATGCCCTCTGCTCACAGGGGAAGCCGAACTTTTTCGTAATAATAACTGCCTAGCAACCACTGCAAAGCAATGGACACCTCTTTGAGCTTTTATAAAGTTTAAGGGAGGAGAGTTTATTATACTGATTTTCAGCAGAGAAAACCAAGCCTCTGAAAGTCACACCCCTGGGTGACTTTCTCAGCAACTCCTGGTCATTAATGTGGCTGAGCCAGGATTCAAAGACAGCTTTGGAGCTGAGGACCAACCCACGAGACCCAGGAAATACCTAGAGCTGTCCACTGTCTCCACAAGCCTGCTCCCCTCAGCCGGTCCTTCCCTGCCTAGAGCTGAGAAGGCTGCAGAATGGAATGACTGTTCAGTCCTTTCACTTAACGTTGAGCATGAGAGCTACAGCCCCAATCACAAGGGGAACACAAACACGGGAAGCACGCTTCCACTAACATGACAGTTAAGAGTGAAATCGTGCTAGGACTATGCTCAGTGTCGTGAATACCTCTGAAGGATCCAGGCCTCACAATCACACTTCCTGTCTGTCGGCCACTGCTCTGTGGCTCAGAACTTCTGAGTGGACAAATTCAGGGGTAAGGAGCAGGGTCCCGGCTGTCCTGGTGTTCCCTGGACACCACAGGGCACTGTGCCCGGAAGCCATGGTCAGGCACACTCATCTCTGTTCTCTCTCTCAGGCTCTTCCTTCGGCCAGATACGTTTGCTTCCAGGGCCGCTGTCTCAGTCTTCAGAGTTTTACAATGTTTACATTTTCATTCGCTTTGTCTGATTTTATTCCACTTTAGGGATCTGCCTCTGTGGTAGATTGCTGTTTGTTTTCTGAATCCCAGGATTACCTGTTGTCTTCTGGGACTTGGCCTGCAGTGGGCCCTCAACGGCTGGGTTGCATCTGAGGCTTCCCCACCTTTACCTTGGATCGTCCGTGTGAACTTCAGCCCTGATTTCTAGCTGTAAAAACAGCTGTTCACAGGATCGGCTTCCTCTAGACAGGTGTACAGTCATCTCCGCCCTTCTGGGGGTGTGGGCAGTGAAGGGCAGTGAGGGGAAAGGGCTCTGGACTTTTCTCAGAAGTGAAGAGACAGCGCGATCTCTGAGTAGGGGCACAGTTCAGGAGAGAACATGGGCTGTGGAGGTCAAAGTTTAGAACCCTAGTTCTACAACTTACTGGCTATGGGACTTTGGACGAGTTACTTAGTGTCTCAGAGCCTCATTTGTAAAAGGAGAATGCGATGACACACATCAGGTGACAGGTCCAGAGACCCCCACACGGTGGCTGCTAGCGAGGGTTCGCACACTGCTGCTAAACGCCCAACAGCACAGTTTGATCCCTCATTACAAGACAAAATACAGGATGCCGGGCAATATCTGGGACACGCTTATATGGAAAAAGGTATTCACTGTTTATCTGAAATTCAAGTTCAGGGAATCCTTATTTTTATCTGCTAAATCTTGCAAACCTACCATCAATATTATTCTTACTTAGCCAAAGTCCATAAGAAACATTAAAGTAAAGTGAAGCTCTTTAAAAATATACATAATTCGAAGAAATTCAAAGAAAACCACCTCATGATAAAAGAAGAAATAAGCCCTTTTTCTACCTGGAATTCACACCCAAATCCCTTCCTTTCTCAGCAGTGGGTCTTCCTGGAGTGAAGCCACACTTTATTCCTCAGCGCAGTGATACTGCTTCAGGAGGAATATTCTGAATAATCTCTGAACGTGCTACATTCTTGGAATTCTAACAATTTCTTATTCTTTCCTTGCAGAGTTGCCCAAACAGCAACACTTTAGATTCTGTTTACACAGCTCTGTGGCTGGGTTTGTTGATGGAGGCTGTGGACAATTGTCACAGGACAGGAGGGTCAGGGCCAAGGCAAGGCAGGAATGCAGGAACCCAGGGGCGGGATAAGCAGGGCCTGGAGATGAGGCAGTCAGGCAGGAATGCGCAAAGACACACGGCGGAGGGTCAGGCAAGCCACAGGGGGTAGGAGAGACAGGAGAGCCGAAAGGAGTCAGCGGCCAGGCCTTGAGAGCAGAGGGGCGCGGAGTCTGAACCAGGAGGTCAGGAAGGCAGAGAGGGCCAGGGTTGGAGGTTGTGATCCTCAAGCAGACACTGCCGGGCACTTCCTGACTGAGTAGAGGCGGGATGCCTCGCCATCGGCAGGGCTCAGTAAAAGACGAAAACGCAGGGCACCTTGTCCAGAACGAAGTGTAAAGCAGTCTAAGACAGCGACAGAACCTGAAGCCAAGCCAGGGCCCTCTGAGCGTGGGGCTTTGGGCGACTATGCAAATCACTGGCCCCTGAAGCCGGCCTGGACACAGGACGCAGGCCTGGGGTGGTGGAGAGAGGGGCAGCGGTGGGGCCAGGGGGACCATGAGCCGCAGAACGTAAGGACCTCACTCTGAATCCTGGCCGGGCCTCTGAGGGCAGCAACCTGAGGCCCAAATCCGTTTCTGTTCTTTCGTATGAAAAATGAAGCTAATATTACCTCTCTAAATGGATTTCATAAAATCCAGCAAAGCTTCTAAAAGCCACACCGTGGGCATTAGAAAGCATCAGGCCGGAGGCACAGATGGCTCCAGTGGCCTCAGCTGAGGGCCGAGTCCAGTTTCACCGTCACCCAGCTGTGTCCTTGGACACGTCACCTTCCCTCGCTGCTGCTTCCTCGACTAAGCCATAGGGATGCTACCCCTGCTTTTGTCTCCACGGCAGTTGCGGGTCCTGAGCCACTGCTAAGGGTGGAGCCCGCACCTGTGCACCCGTGCAGCAAGCTGTCAACCAGTGTCAGCCCTTGGTGTCCCTTCCCCAGCCTGCCACCGTCAGGCAAGGGGCCACAAGGAGAGAGCAGTCTGTCCCCTTTGGAGAGAGCATGCGGGGGCTTTGGTTCACTGAGGGCTCCAGGCTGAGCACTCCGCAGAGCACAATACTTCACACTGTGGGGCTATGTTTCTGCCAAAAGATCCGTGCGCATGCCAGTGTGGGCCTCACTGCTCTCAGCAGCTGCTTACTGGACCAGGCAGAGTGGTCAAAGTAGGGGTGTGTCTTCCTCTGTGCCCCCAGCTTGGGCCGCTGTGTTTGGAATGAGAAGGTGTTAGGACAGAAAAGGAGACTGGCTAGGTGGCCCCTGAAACGGGGTCTCAGGACAGCCCCTAAATTCTCTCTCAAATTACGGTAACAGTTCTCACAACAACAGCCACTGTTTTCGAGGGTCTTTACGTGTTGACTAGCATGCCAGACACTTCACGGAAGAGAGCCTACTTAGCCCTCTGAGGAGGGAACCGCTGTGACCCACATTCTGTGCAGAAAGAGACAGACTTGAAGGGCTCAAGAGCTCGCTCAAGGCCGCACAGCCCAGGGAGGGGAGAGCTGGGGCTCAGGCCAACACTGAGGGCCCCTGCGGCACCCGGCACCGGCCCGCGCCTGAAGACAGTGCTGACCCTGCGATGAGCAGCCCCCCACCCCACCCTGGGGTAGAGGGGCTGGGGGTCCCGTCCATCTCAAGGTAGCCATCAGAATGGAGAGGACACACTCCTGGGTGAAGCCCTGGGCCCTGGCTGGCTCGCCCGAGGCCATCAGGGAGCGGTCGCCCAGGGTCCTAGACGCCTGCCAAACCCACAGCCTCTTTTCTCAGGCCTGATGGGCTACTTGCCTCCACTTTTAGGAACACATTTTCAAGAACGTACACATCGAGCCGGGCTCGGTGGCTCAGCCTGTCATCCCGCGCCTTTGGGAGGCTGAGGTGAGTGGATTGCCTG